>NW_005357846.1:4208082-4235149 GCF_000412655.1 Myotis brandtii | reverse complement strand
GGGGGCCCCCCCCCCCCCCCCCGAGTGCACAAATTGAGAGAGAGAGAGAGACCAGGTCGGGCCAGTATGAACTGGGGAGAGTGCTGGGAGTTGAGATCAGAGCTAAAGCTTGGGATCACAACAACCAGTACCTTCAAGGGCATGGTAAAACTTCGGATTTTTTATTTCCAGTTTGATATGTCAGAGATTTACCTATTTGGAGGAAAATAGAGCATTATAAAATCATAAAGCAAACACTTTGAAAGTTTCTATCAGAATTAAACAAAAATACAAAATAGATAAAGCAGAAATTTTGAGAGTCAATTACTTTTTCCTTCTTTTTTAAAAAAATCACTACTTTTCTGAAGACTCACTCTATGGCAAATTCCGACCTAGGCAATTTTTGTACAGTAATGTTAGTTAATGAAGAAAATTGCATCCCAATACACAATTTATTGTTTATGCATCCATTAGTTCATGAAAACTTGCAAGGGAAAAACCTATCTGTATAAACCATTCCTACCCAGGGAAACTCCTTAACTATGCTAGAAAATTGCTTCTAGGATTAGGCTCATTTTACTAATCTGGGCAATAGATATTGAACCCACCAAGGAATCCGTAAGCAAAATCTCACAGCAGGTGCAGCTGCAGGTGGCAGTGGAGCTTTCCAATCGCTACTGAAGCTGCCAGAATGTAGGAGATCTTATGTCATCTGGCAAGTACCTCTAATGGACAGGCATCGCTTTGGGGCAAAAAATTCTCTTGTATTCAGAGAGGCAGAAGAATGCTATTAAGTTTTTTTTCCCCCTTTAGTTCCCCCAAATGGCAGAAGGATCTTCTGTATCCTTGGGAAAGTAGTCTAAAGATGCTCCTAATAAATTCAGTGTTATCTGTTGGCTTAAGCTGAAATGGATCTGCAGTATATTTGTAATCACTGAATGATTTATATGTAAAATGATTTAAATAATGGTCATTAATTTAATAGCAAGTGTTTTCAATGTATATGTTCTAACTTGAGACATTGTATGCCTTGCAATTTCTCCCAAGATATAAAACATCTTCTTCTGACAACTAGAAAGTTCAGGCCAAGGCAAACACATGGAGGAAAGCCCTTCAAAAGATTTTCTAGGGAAAAGATGGGAATATTGGCAAGTGTTGTTGCCTGAGAAGAAAAAGCTTTTCCTGACCACTCATTCAATGACTTTGACCAGAGTGTCATGGTGTTTGGAAAACAAGGTTCTAGGGTAGAGGTCATTCATGCCTCTAGAATCGCTGCAGATTAAAAAAAAAAATCACACTCCGGAGGATGTGCTATGAATTTTTTCTTCTGCCTTTTTTAATATCACACATTTAAATTATCATGGCCTATTATAGTTTGATTACTGCTAGCTTTGTGCCAACTTTTTGTGCTTGTACCACAAAGAAGTCATTATTAATGTAAAGATTTGAGAAGGGACAGATAAATTAGTTCCCTAGCCCCTGCTCTTCTTCTGTATTTCCTCTGGCTCCTCCTGGGGTCCTTGTTAATACCAGACCCCCTGCAGCACCAGGAAAAGATGTTGTTGCTATTCATTTATATAAGCTATCAAAGAAATTATGTCTACCAAGTGTGTCATCACACAACTATTTTTAATGATTATAGAAACAAATCTTTAATATGGTTATTAAATCTAAGCATTATAACACATTTTTAGGGAGTTTTAACAAGGCAAAATAGTTAAGCATTAAACAAATATGAATTTAAGTTATGAGGAAAAACTGCCTATACTTAAAACTGCTCTTTTTGTCTTTTAAATGAGAGAAAGAGAAAAAAAAAAGCTCTATGTTTAGAAACCTAATGATGAAAATTTAGAATAGAAGTAATCGATACTGGAACTTCATGAGCAGAAATGTGTTTATGTTCTTGGAATCTTAGATTGCATTCTCAAGGTCTTCTTGCCCTAATAATTCAGCAACTTTTCTGGGAATAAATTCTAGTGGGGAACATAAGCGTAAGATCAAGTTCGTTCAAAACTTCCACAACAGTCTAAGCACACGTTCATGATAGATATGCGTATATTAAGTCACTATCTCATCTATTGGTGTAATTGGAATCTCAGGAGCAGTTTAGGGCACCCGGGGGCCTCACTCCTCCCCCCACTTGGAAATTTGGCAGAGCCCACAGACCTCTGCTCAGCACAGTCCCTGGACTGTGGTTGGGGCCATTGGAGCCCAAACAAAGTCTCCCTGCTGTGTCCCTCAGTGTGGGGCAGCTGCCACTCAGGTAAACAGGGTGCTTGTAGTGTTGCCCCAACAACAGCCCCTGGAAACAAGGGTTGTGTCTGACTCATCCCTGTGGTATCTACCGTGCAGCACAAAGCAAATGGTCAGGGGCTCACTGTCCCGTATGGTAGCCACCAGCCGCAAGTGGTTATTAAGCACTTGACATATATCCAGTGCACTTGGAAAATAAATACCAGTGGGGAAAATGAAACAAGTTATTGTATTCATTATTTGTTAATAGAATTTATGAAGAGAACCCAGCATATTTTAGTTTTCCAAAAGTGTTTCAAAATTTCAAAGCTTGGTAGATTCTAGAAGACATTTATTATTCAGATTATAAAGTTTTAAAAGGAGTTCAAATTTGGTCCATTACTTTTTATATCTCAAAGTGTAGTATCATTCAGCATCGCATGAAGCAGTTCTTAGGTGAGCCTTCAGGTCTGTAGTGTGAAGCTTAGTAAGTAAATTAAAATAGGGCATGGAAAAAATAAGTCACTGGGGCTTAGTGTAGAACTCAGAGTGAAATCAATTTTATTATGATTAAAAAAGCATTAGATAAAGATGAGGAAGCTGATAGAAGAGATAGGATGGTCTAGATAAAGAAAAAAACACATTAACTTATAAACCTATATTCTCTAGGAGCAGAAATATTGCCAGCTGGAAGCACACATACACACACAAAGAAGAATTTTGACTATTACTGCAATCCAGGTGCTAGTGGTTTTCCCTCTAAAAATTCAGCCCATATGTGCAATGGTTTATGGTACTCACTACCCAAGGTCACTTCTCAAAAAAGGAAGAAATATAGCTTATTACCTAAGGTGAATATACTCATTTCAAATAAACCATTCTTATTTAACATAAAGTATGTTTTCAATGCTCTAATTTTGCTTTCGTGAGAAGATGACTTTTATGATTATTTGTTTATTTTTTACAACATTCTAATTACATGAAGTGCATTCACAACAAACATATAATTAAATTCTTTGCAGAACTCAGAAAAAGAGACAACACCTGCCCACTATATGTGTGATGAAGGTTTAAGTAAGTAACAGTTTATAAAGGTCTTCTAACTCTAGGGCAGGGGTCCTCAAACTTTTTAAACAGGGGGCCAGTTCACTGTCCCTCAGACCGTTGGAGGGCCGGACTATAGTTTAAAAAAAAAACTATGAACAAATTCCTATGCACACTGCACATATCTTATTTTGAAGTAAAAAAACAAAACAGATATAATGAAGCCACCACTTAGGTCATGAACTATAACATTACCAATTTTTTTCAACTACTTATGTTTCCCCACCCCAGGAATTACCTTTATCTTAAATTTTGTGTTTTCAATTCCCCATTGCTTTTGAGAACAATGAAAGCCAAACAAAAAACTGAGTTATATAAAATGATTTACCCTCCTTTTATTTCTTCCTAGAGGCCCAGGGCACAAAATTTGTGCATGGGGGGGGATGGTCCCCTCAGCCCAGCCTGCACCCTCTCCAATCTGGGACCCCTTGGGGGATGTCCGACTGCCGGGATTGAACTTAAACTGACAGTCAGACATGCCCCACACAGCCTGCTTGTTCAGTTGTTTGGTCATCCCTCACTAACCCCCCTGTAGCCTGGTCGCCCCACACAGCCTGCTTGTTCAGTTGTTTGGTCATCCCTCACTAACCCCCCTGTAGCCTGGTCGCCCCACACAGCCTGCTTGTTCAGTTGTTTGGTCATCCCTCACTAACCCCCCTGTAGCCTGGTCGCCCCACACAGCCTGCTTGTTCAGTTGTTTGGTCATCCCTCACTAACCCCCCTGTAGCCTGGTCGCCCCACACAGCCTGCTTGTTCAGTTGTTTGGTCGTCCCTCCCTAACCCCCTTGCCAGCCTGGTCGTAGGCAGCCATCTTGTGAGGGTGTGGTGGTCAATTTGCATATTACCTCTTTATTATATAGGATTGATTTCAAAGCCTGGCATAATCAGCACTATTTCCATGCCTCTGGTAAAAGAGGGATGTGTGTGTGTGTGTGTGTGTGTGTGTGTGTGTGTGTGTGTGTGTATGTGTGTATGTGTACACACAGGGTGTTACTAGGAAGCTTTAAGCCCCAAAGAGGATTTTCCTGAGTCTTCCTTCAGAGAAAATAAATGAATGCAAACTCCTTGTTTGTTTTGTCTTTGATATTCACCGCCCCCCCCCCCCTGCAAAAAAAAGGACTTTGAAGAATATCATAATAGAAGAGACAAAAGAATGAACATTTAGACTGAGGCTTTATATTTTAAAGTAAAAGAAAAGAATGTTTGCTTTGTTCATTGTTTGAACATACAAAGTGTTTACATTATTTTTCCTGGAGAGTAATTCCTGAGGATTATTTTGATAACTTTCTGGTAGATGGAAGTTATATTTTCTTGTAATAAAATTATTATACGACAGTAATTTTATGACCAGCAAATGTCTTAAGGATACTTGGAGTTTTTTTTCTAATTTTCAAAAATATACCACATGGGGTGGTAGCAGTCCTGTGTACAGGGCATTTTCTTGTGAATGTTCACATATATCATTAGTGACTACAATTTCCAAATCAGGATGGTGTTATCATATCTACCTTTCAAGTCAAGTTAAGAGAGGAAGTCAATAATTCACCCAAGATCCCAGCAAAGATAGTGTAATATTTATTTTCAGGCAATGGTATACTGGTATATGTTTAACAATCAACTCCCTGGCTGTGGAAAGTGTGAGGGGTGGGTAAGAAAACTGTCACATCGTGTCATTTGACAATTTTCATGATGAAAATACTTCCACCAAGGCAGATTTCAAACTAGCTACCTGAGGAATTTGAAAGAGTGCTTCAGTAGCACACCACTATAGAGGTGAGGCAAAAGTAGGCTCACAGTTGTTAGTAATTGAAACAGTTTATTCGTATGTTATCATTTAATAATTATATTATTTTCCATACAAACAACTGTAAACCTACTTTTGCCCCATGCTGTATAGTATTTATATCATAAAATGCATAGACACAGGTAGCATCAGGAATATAGAAAATAGTAAAATGTAGTAAAAATAAAAGTGATGGCTTTTGAGTATTACCTTTTCCCCTAATATAACTGTTTAATTGTAAGTTTTTTATAGTTTAATTTTTAATAATGCATATGTCTAACATCGGTGTACCAAAATTCTTGAAAATTTAATAAATCAGCTTTCTCTAGACCATCGCTATGCCCAGGTGTCTTTGCAGATCCCAACTCCTTTCATGATGTGATAGTTGGCTTGGATATAAATGCATTGTGTTAGAGCATAAAGTAGAGAAAGGACTTTGGGGTTAAGAGACCTGACTTAGACCTGGCTCCACCTCCAGCAAACTTGTGATAAGGGCAAATTATGTCATTTCTCTGGCTCCAGTTTTTATCTTTTAAATAAGGTGACATTTCTGGTTTCAAAAGTTTGTAACCAGGTAAAACTTCTGTACTTACCATCCTCAAAACATTTCCTTTGTCCCATTAAAGAACTAATCTGTTAGAGTGGAAAGTGGGAATAGAACAGTTTTCCATAACCTTGGTACCCCCAGTGCTTTTTAAGATATTCCAAATAACCCTTAATTTCTAAAGTTTTTTTTCCTGCTATAATATTCTAAGATGAAATATGTTAGGTCAAAAAAATTGCATCGTGATGGATATTATACCACTAACTTATTTCAAACCATTTTCATGAAAAAGTACTTATGATTTGCTCTTCTGCCTTAGTTGCCCTTAGTAAACTGAAATAAAACAATGGAAGTTAACATTTCCAATAAGAACACCTGATTTTCTCATCCAAATGCATCCTCTCCCTTGATCCCCATCTTGGTGAATGGAGACACCATTCCCTCCATTTCTAAGGAAGAAAAAACTTAGAGCCATCCTTGACTCTGTTATTCTCATAGTTTACCTCCAATTAGTCAGCAGCTTGAATTGCTGCTCTCCTCAGTTTCTCATTCATTCATTTATTTTATTTTATTTATTTTAATTATTGGTGACATAGCCGGGTTGCTCAGTGGGTTGGATCATCCTCCCTAATGTGAAGGATTGCAGATTGAATTCCTGGTCAGGGCACATGCCTAGGTTGTGATTGGATCCCTGATTGGGGCACATATGGAAGGGTGAGGTGGCCTATCGATTTTCTCTCTCATGTCAATGTTTTTCTCTTTCTCCCTTCCTCTTTTTTTAAAATATATTTTTATTGATTTCAGAGAGGAAGAGAGAGGGAGAGATAGAAACATCAATGATGAGAGAGAATCATTGATCGGCTACCTCCTGCACACCCCCTACTGGGGATCAAGCCTGCAACCCGAGCATGTGCCCTTGACTAGAATCAAACCCGGGACCCTTCAGTCCCCAGGCTGACAGTCTATCCACTGAGCCAAACCAGCTAGGGCTCCCTTTCTCTTTTTCAAAATATATTTTTATTGATATCAGAGAGGAAGGGAGAGGGAGAGAAAGATAAAAACATCAGTGAAGAGAGAGAATTATTGATTGGCTGCCTTTAGCACACTCCCTACTGGGGATCAAGCCTGCAACCCAGACATGCACCATGACCAGGAGTCAAACCATGACCTCCTGGTTCATAGGTTGACACTCAACCACTGAGCCATGCCAGCTGGGGTCCCTTCCTCTCTCTTTAAAAAGCAATAAATTCTTGGGTAAGAATTAGAAAAAAGTTATTGGCCGACTTTACTGTACCAGGTATAGTTCTAGGTTTTACTAATAAACAATGAACAAAACGAAAGCCTTGCTCTCAAGAAAAGTCTATTCTGGTACTGAGAGACAATAACCAGTAACCAGATCAAAGGTTTTTATTAATAGTGTGTGATGCGCAAATAAATTCTGTGGGGAAACAAAAGTAAAGGGGTAGAGTGGCTAGAAACTGACAGCAAGGGATGGTCATTGGTAGAAGTTCTCTCTGATGAGGTGAAATGAGAACAGATGCCTGAATGGAAAGGGGATATTTGAGGGAAAGTTTTTCCAAGTCTAAGTGCCAAGGGCTTGAGGTGGGAGAATGCTTAGTAGTTTTGAGGAGCAGTGAGGAAGCCACTGAGTTTAGACTGGAATGAATATGCTCAACAGGAGACAAGGAAAAAAGGGTGATAATCACAGTATGCAGACTGACAAAAATATCTGGAAAAAGAGCTTTTTTAAAAAAAATTCTGAATGGAGGTCTTAAATAGTGTTACTGTCTTGATTTGAGTTCTTTTTGTTGTTGTTGTTTTAAGAATCACTCTGGTTGGTGAGTAAACACAGACTGAGGGGAGAGGGACATGGAGCTTTAAAGCAGCAAGTCAGATGGTAGTTGAAATAATAATTCAGTCAAGCAAGGGTGTGTCTTGAACCAGTAGTGGTGATGCTGAAATGCTGAGAAATTCTCAGTTTCTAATTATATATTTTGAAATATGCCTTCCATTCCTAGGACCTTGGTGTGACCCTAACTTCATTCTGTCTTACACTTTTCCTCGCTTCATGTGATTCACCCACACTGGGATCCTGCATAGTCTGCAGACTCTCCAAAGCACTTGGCTGCTTCAAGCCCTTTGAACTTGATCTTTTTCTCTTTCAGAAAAGCCAGTCTAATGGCTTGCTCTCCTCTGCTCCATTTAGGCCCCTTTTCAAATGTCCTTCTAATAAAAACCCTCCCTCTGTATCCCATCCAAAATACTAACCACCATTCTTTATCCTTCATTCCACTTTAACTTTCCAACATAGCACTTAATATTACTAGTTCAAGTACATTATGTATTTATTTTCTTGTGGGTCTCCCCAATTCCATGACAATTTGTTTTGTTCACCCCTGTCAAAAGCAAATCCAACTTTCTAAAACATTGTGTCATTTCCACATTTACAAACCTGAATCATTCCACATTTCCTAAAGTTCTGATTGTCATATGGCACTGATAAGTATAATGACCACATCCTGGGAAGTATCGCCATCCAATCACTCAATTTCTTCTATCACTCAGTTTTCAACTTTCAAGAAGGGACAAAAAAGTTCTGCATAAACCTACTTTCTGGCACAGTCAGATCCTGAGATAATAGCTTTCAAGTGTTTGTATTTCAGTTTTGCATTTCCACGGAGCCAGCTCCCTGTTCCCAGCCCAATTTGCCTAGATTTCACCTTGCTATTCTAGGCATAATGATGCACATAGTAAAGCGGATTGACAAGAGCTAAATTATTTCAATTGTGCTTGGCTTCTGCATGAAGGGAAGTATTGTATACACTCAAGGAGTCAGTATTAAAAAATGTTTGCTCTTTGAGCTTTCATGCTAAGGGGATTTGAGGTGCACTTAGCTCAGTAGATTTTGTCCACATAAAGCACTTTTGTTGGAAATCTGCTTTTCTCCTGCTTGTTATTATTAACCAAACAGCCTGCTTTTGTCAAATTTATAAAGTCGATGTTATTTCTCTTTCCTCTCTCAATTCCTATTATATTTCCTGGCTTATTTTACCTTTCTTCTCTTTTCACACAATGAACCAACTTGCCTTTGACCAAAACCAGTATAAACTTCCATGTAATTATGATATGCATTTTAGTTTCTGGTGAATTAGGTGGAAAATAATATAAATGAATGAATTACGCTAAGTAGGGATAAACTGACAGTTCACTCTTGCCCCCTCCCTTATAGCATGCATATTGATTTCTGCCTCTGCCAGTCATTTTTTGATCCGGCTTTGACTTCAGGCAATGTGAAAAATTTAGGTTTTTGCTCTGTGTCACTTTAACCTACGGTACTCTCTTTAAGGGAGAGGAGGAGAGACTGAATGGAGGAGAATCAGGCCACATTCATGGGGCCTTCTTTTACTTTTTAGAAGTGAAAGATGAGAGAATCTGATCTCAGGCCCCTTTAAGGACTATTGGCACTTGTCCAATAAAACATTTAGTATTTGAGCACTTTAAATGTGGCTATTGCAAATGAGAAAATTAATTTTAACTGTATTAAATTTTGTTTTATTTACATTTAAATTACCACATGTGGCTAGTGATTACTGTGCTGAGCAACACCACAGTAAAGGGATTGAACTAGGGGAGTCAGGGGAAGGGATGCATACTTTCCAGTTCCTTTATTTCTAGCAGATAGAATAGGAAAGAATGGATACTGCCTTGCTGCTTTCCCACTAGGGTCTTACTTTAAGCTCACACTAAATATTGCTAAATACTTAGGAAAGTTTCCCAAATAGGAAAATTTAGCCTGATATGTGCCATGAATGCCTGAGAATCTCCAGATATATCCTGTCACAAGGAAACATACTGTTACTTGACCAATGCTAATGGTGTTTCCTTTGGATATGGCTTAAAGTCAACTTCCTGTTTTATGCTATTTCTATTTTCCTTTTCTTGGCTGTCCTAAGAAATGCTTGATTTAAAACAAAGAGAAAAACACCTCGTTGATGAATGAATTGTTCTGTAAATCAGTAGTAATTTTCACTTATGGTTGTTGTCTACTATTGCTGAAATTATTTTTCTTAATTACAAAACTAATCCTTCTTCATGTATATTCTCTCTAGAGACTTGACTTGTTTAACATGATAATAAAAGGAGACATAAAACACTGACATTTCTTACTATGAAGGGGACCTATTATAAATATTCTATATCTAAATTCCTTTATCTCATTAAATAGATATAATTATTATGCTCATCATGCAGATTGGCAAATAATATGCTCTTTTACTTTATAACCTTACAATTTCTGGACAAATACTAACTATACACAAAATGTGTTGCAAGCTTTTTACTCTTGAATGTGTATACTTTAGCTGTTACAAACTTACTCATTATTTGAGAAAAGTTGATATACACTAAACCCAACATTTGAATATAAATTAATCTAATTTTTCTTTTTTTAATTATTCAACATATTTAGTCACTTAAATATAAATTTTTGTCAGGGAAGTGATATGATAAGAAGATCATCAATTCTTTAGAATGTTTTGGGAAAATTCTGTTTAACAGTTTTTAAGGCAAGTAGGAGATACTTCAGTAATTTCAGTCAAGCTAGTCACATAATTTTTATCAACTACAGGTTTTACTCTAGTTGCCAAAAACTGACCTTCTTTCAGTGCTTCCTTATGATTTTATTCATTGATTTGTATTTCCCTTGATGTACTGTTTTTGACATGTGTGTCTATTCTATATTGTGTAAGGCCCTGGTAACCTATAGATAAGACCCTGATTTTGAGGTGTTCAGAATCTATTAGAAGCAATGTATACAATAGAAAGATTTACTTAGGAAATAATTTAAGACTAAACAAAAATGCATAAAATACATCTTTCAGAAATTCATAATAATCACATGACTTTATGATACTGCTACAGTCAAGTATTCTAATTAATAATTTCATAGATTTAATCTTCTGACCCAAGTAATGTATGCACACTACACTAAACTCAAATAGGATGGATAGCACAAGGAAGAATTCAGTACCGTGTGGTACTGCTTCTCAAAACTGCTGACTGAAAGTATGTGTTCTCTGAGTTTACATTAGGCAATTATCCATGGAAGTCGAATATCCTCAAGTAAACTGGGAAAAATTGCCTGTGATTAATCATTTTCTAAAAAGGCATAGCAACAGTAGTCTAATTTTAAAATTTAATTACAGCCTGGTCAGTATGGCTCAGTGGTGGAGTGTCCACACATGAACCAAGAGGTCACTGTTCAATTTTCAGTCAGGGTACATGCCCCAGTTGCAGGCTCCATCCCCAGTAGGGGGTGTGAAGAAGGCAGTCTATTGATGTTTCTATCTCATTCTTGTTTTTATCTCTCTATCCCTCTCCCTTCTTCTCTCTCTAAAAAATATCAATAAAAACATATTTTTAAAAATATAATAAAATAAAATTATAATTACATTTTGCACCTTATTTCATTTAATGACTATTAAATGTCTCTTTTCTGACACTAGCTCAAAGTGTTTGTATTTTGAGCATTGCTCTTGGAGTAAAAATATATGAATTTATTAGTAATGTTATTATTGTTTTCAATCTTCACCTGAGGATATATTTTTATTAATTCTTGAGAGAGAAAGAGAAACATTGATGTGAGATAGAAATATCAATCAGAATCAGTTGCCTCCTGCACATGTCCATACTGAGGACTGAACCTGAAACCTAGGTATGTGCTTTGACCTGAAATGTAACTTGCAACCTTTTGGTGTACAGAATGATGGTCCAGCCAACTGAACCACTCAGCCAGGACAAGATATGGATTTAAATATCAGGTTTCTCATATCAATAGTTATGAAATCATTGACAGGACAGAGGTGATATATTGTATTTGTACACCTATTATGTGCTAAACATCCTAATCAATAATTGTTAAGTCATTTTATTTAAATTAGCCAAGTTTACACAGTTAGGTAATTGAAATTTCAAACTAATAGATTTATCTATTAGTACAAGCTCTTAATTATCAAAAATGTTCATTCATCCATTTCTGCTCTTTCTTTTTACTCTGTCGCTCATTTCCAATAAGTACATCTTTTGGCCATTTCTTTAGCACCCCTACTGGCCATGGAGACATAAAACATATTTTCTTAAAAATAAATAAGCTCACTGGGCAGGTAAAAGATTCAGTATGAATTGCACTATCAATGGTGTATAGAGAGCAACATTTGCTGTTAGGTTCACCAGTATTGGACTCTATCCCAGATGACTTACATATTTGATAGCAATAGAAACTCATGAAGAGATCTCCCTCACTCATAAAACTGTCCCTTAAACTTGCTGCTCCATTTAGCAAAGAAAATATAGGACGCTTAGTTAAATTGGAATGCTTACACTAAAGAAATAAAAATTAGCCACTGTTTATCTGAAATTCAAATTTAACTGAGCATGCTGAATTTTACCAGGCAACCCAAGGAAAAACAATTTTCCTCTCAGAAGATTCAAGCAGTCATGGTTACATAGTTTAGAGGAGAAAAAAAATATATAGTCAATATGCCCTTGTACTATCAACCAGTAGCAAAATGCTAGGCTGCTTTTCACGCATCAGAGGCTGTGTATGAACTGATGGAGTCCAAAACCCGATGACATCTTACATGCCCGGGCGGCATGTGGACACTGTTAGGCTCTGTGAGGTGACTAGCCCTGAAGTCGCCACAGTGTGTGTTACATGTCAGATTTCATAGTAATAACCCAAAGAAAGCTGGTCCCCCAAGAGATTTTAGGCAGGAGGGGCCCAAGCCTGCAAATTTAGGTCAGTACTTTATGAACTCATGATTAGTTTGGTGCCAGGTTTCTACGTTGTAAAATATGTTTTACATAATTCAAAACATTTTTAATATTTTAGATAAACGCTTTCTTGAGTTCAGTGTACATTTTCCCATTTCTTACTCACATATGATCTTTATTATTTGGTTCCCTCATCCAGAGCAATGACTGAGCAGCCAGGCCAGCTCCCTTTTCTCTGGGTCCTTTGAAGAACTTTCCAATTTTTTTTTTCTTGCAATCGGGTCATTTTTGCTGATTGCAAATTTCTAGTGTCTCTTGCCCGTCTGAAAACTTTCTGCCTCTGTGTAATCTACCTCCTAATTCTTTCCCTATTCCCCAGAAGTTTTATCCGAAGGCAGACACAATTTATTCTTCAATGCTTATTCAAGAAGACTTTCCATATCCTTGCCAAAAAGCAAGCCTTTGCCAAATGGAATTCCTGTGTGGAGTTCTTTCAAAATCCTGTCTTCCCACCAGAGGTCCAGCCAAAGAACTATCTGGGCAGCCACATTAGCTGTCATACTTTTCAAAGTCGCTGGCAGGCAGCCGAAAGCACAGCCTGCCAAAACCCCCACTTCCATTTTAACCAGAGCACAGGTCTTCAAGGACGTCCTCACAACCCTCATAGCCACTTAGAAATGGCTCCAGAGGCTCTGCCAGTTTCCTGACTGAATGCGAGTTTCTGCTGCTTTGAAAAAGTTTGCTAAAGGGAAACATCTGCTTCTCCATGGGTTTGATTCAGTTTCCATTAAAGCAGTGAGTGTTTTGGGTCTTTTATGAAATGTTAGCAATTTCAGCATCCATGTTTTTAGCAGCTTCCTGTATTTCAGCCTTTAAATATAAATCTGTTTGTATTTTATGGACTTCCTTGGGAGCCTTGGAGATTGGTCTTTGGGGAATCGGGTCGTCAGTGTGATTTTAATTAGCATCTAATCTATAGTGTATCCTCTCTATTGTTTCATTTCTCCCCTCTCTCTAATCTGCATTAGACTTACACCATACACATTGTTCTATGGAGATCCTTGATTAACACATAACACATAGTTGTCATTATTTATCTTAACTAAATATTTACTCTATGATATATTTTGTAATGATTTACCTATTGTCACATTTATCTGGTCCTTTGCTTTCTCATCTAAACCTTGAGACCTCTAAGACCACTAACCTACCTCAAATGTGCATTCTAATTCTAAAACCGAAGGTCTGTTGCACTGCTAGAATACCTGGGATTTACTTTCTCAATAATATTGCAAGAATATTTCCTTTCTCACTTGTTTAAAAGCTTTTACCCCAAAAAGGATTAAATCAACAAACCACAATAAGGGAGAACCATCAAAGATAATTAGAACTGAAAGATGGACTTTAGAAACTAGCTCTTCTTTACTGTTGGGAGTAAATATCTTAAAAACAAACAAAAATCTTAAACTTGTTATTAGCTGGGTATATAGAAAAATGTATAAGCATTAGGTCAATGATAACTATATTTAATGATCTGCTAAGTCATCTAATTTTCTCATCCACTCCCCTTCTTTAGTAAGTAGTAAGATGACAATAATTTCCCCAATTACATATATTGCTGTTCTCTCTCCTGGGCTTCTAATCTCCATGGCCACCTCTCTATTGGACATGTCAACTAAAATGTTCCACAGAAAACTTGAACTTAAAGTCTTAACATATGTGAAAAACTGCACTCATGATTTTCTCCCCCAATTCTTTCTGGTCCCTTTTCTGTTACTGGAAATGGTATTCCATTTCTCTAAGTGATGCAAGCCAGAAATCTCCACAGCATTCTTGACTTCTCTTTTCTTCTACCCCCAGCATCTAAATAATCACCAAACACTATTAATTCCACTTTTTAAATCTCTCATCCATCTGTCTTTTAGTTTCTACCCTATCACTCCTCTGATCTGTGCCCTGGTAATCTCACTGCCAACTCTCCTACGGGCCCTCTGCCTCAAGGCCTGCTCTCTAACCCAGACTCTAGTCAGCAGCCAGAATGTTGCTTCTGTAGCATAAACATTGGCATGGCACCCTCTGTTTTAAAATTTTAAATGCAAAGTCCTTAATTTAGTTTAAAAGACTTTCATAATCTGGCCCCTGCTTGTGTCTTTCACCTCTTCAATCAGCACTCTGACTTTCTTCCCTAGATATTGAGCTGCTTCCTGGTATGAGGGCATTCTTCTTGTGGCTTTTCTATATGTTCTTCCTTGGAATACGCTCATTCGCATATAGAACTAGTTTACACTCACACTCACCCTTCTCCATCCTGCTTTGTTCCACAGGGAGGCCAGGTTTGACAGATAAAGTTATACCTCTCTTATTTCCTAGCTTCCTGTAGAATTCAGCTAAGAGGGGGCATCAGCAAAAGGTTGGAGGGAAAAATCTAAGTATATACTCTCTGGGCTCCCTCTCTGTGGGGTTCCCATGGGTTGGCTGCCTGTCTTGACCTCTCTGGAACTCAGGTCATAGTTTCTATAAAGCAGCCCTCTCTACACAGGCTCTCTGTCTTCAGGTTCCAGTAGCCTTACACGCCACCCCACCCTCTTCAATCCTAGCACAGTGCCCTACATCTCCATTTGGTGTTCTTATACTGTACTCAAGCCTTTGAAATTACCCCTTGATTAAAGTTTTCTCAAATTATCTCACTGTAATGATCCATCTCGCTCCATCTGACTGATACAGGGATCCTGATATCCATATTTGGACACTCTAGTCTGGAGTTCAAAGGAAAGTTTAGAGCTAAAGATATAAGTTTAAAAATCATTCAAAACATAAAAAGTCTAAGTAGATTTAATGTCACAGGATTGGAGGAGTTTTCTAGAGAGAAAAGTGTAGATTAAAAAAGGTATATCAGTCCAGGACTGAGCCCTGAATCCTGCTGATGCTGGGATATTTAACAGTTGGGAGGGCAGGAGGAGAGCTGTAATAGAGACTGAGAAGAAGTGAGTTCAGTGAAAAGCCAGCCAAGACAGGGAGGGCAGGAGGAGAGCTGTAATAGAGACTGAGAAGTGATTTCAGTGAAAAGCCAGCCAAGACCTCAGGAGAAGCTTCTTTGACAACACTCCCTCTCCAATTGATTCAGTGCCCTTTTGATATGTCCCAGCGTGCGCTACATTGGTACATCTCCCCTCAGACTGCACATTCCTCAAGTGATCATAGCTATCCAACAGTGCTGTAGTTATTTGTGTAAGCCAAGACATATAAATACTCATTGGCAACTCTTTGGGTAACTGCTTGAGGAAAATTACACGCGTTAAAACTATGTATACATGCACAGGCACACACACACACACACACCTTGATTGAGGGAAACAACTAATGATGTCATTAAATGTTTTTGAAAACATATAATAGATAATATATAAACTGACGATATACCTTACCCACTGTTTTGTTTTTTTTTCTAACATTTTGCAGAGCAGCTTAGCTCATTTGGACCACATTGTCCATACTCTATTTTTTACCATAAGGTATTTACTATTTTTTGATTAACTAGAATATTTCATTCATTGAACTTCTGAGATCACTGCAATCATGTTTCTATAAGGTTATTACTCATGCAACAAAATATTTTTAAAAACATATAACGTAATTCAACCAATCTTTGAAATTATTGTTTTTCCAATTTTTGTCAAATGCAAGACCACTTTGTCAAGCTAGATTATTCATTATATTATTGGGCTTCTATTTTGCTAAAAGTCTGTGCTAGATAGACACTTCAAACCATTTAGAATTTAAACTATCACTGAAACAATCACAGAAGTAATTGAAAGATTCAATGACTACTTCATTAATGATTTGTTGGGAAGCATACACTAATAAAAAAAACTAGTAGGCCAATTACAAAATAAGCTAGACAATTAATTGAAAGGTATTCAGAAAGTTGTAATTAGGGCAGTAAAAGATGAAAAAATAGTTGATACCTAATTAACAGAATAAAAAGATAATGTTTATAAACCCAACCACATTTTTAGGAAGTAGATCCTGTTAATGATAGGCCACTAGTTTATTGTTTCTACCTAGCTATTTGATGGATTAGGAGCTTGGATTGTGAGGAAACAGATCAAATGCAGAGATAAAAAGAGGAAGTGGAGAAAGTGAAGCCCATAATATATCAGACGGTTTGGGGAAACCTTTCTTTAAGTCAAGAATATTTAATAAATCAAATAAAATTAATAAAATGCATGGTACGAGTTGATTTTTGCCTTAGACATATGAAATCGAGAAGTTTTACTTTCAAAGTAACATAAAGGCTTTTAATGACAGTTCAATTGTTGGAAACAATGGAAACCATAAATGCCTAAGCCCTTAAGAATTCTGAAAAGGTCATGGGATATAATTTTAAATATCACAAACAACAGTATTGGCAAGTTAGAATGAGTGCGTAAGCCAAGATTGTCTAGATTTCCTAGTGACAAGTAAACCCCAGTGAATAGCAAGGTTATATATTTAAAAAAAAATAAGTGGAAATTCTTGGGCTGTTGAAAATGTTGGGAAGGGATAACAGCTGTCCATAAATATTAAAATGTACAGTAGGTGCAATTTGGTTAACTCAACAGAACTGCAATAAGCATTATGACAGGTAGTGCATAGTGGTTGAACATGACTGCTTGGATCAAACCATCACTTTCAGAAGTTATGCAATTTGAGGCAAGCCTTAAAATCTGCTCGATTTTTATTTTTTCATATTTAAAATGCAGGTAATAATATCGTTGCTCTAGAACTGATATTAAAATTAGTGTATGTGAAGCACCTAAGTTTATGCCAGCTTCCTAGTAAAACTGTATTGAATGTTAGCTATTATTAATCGTGATAAAATCAATTCAAATAACCCATCATCTGTATGTAACCTATACCTTATTAGGAAATGAAAAAAGTAAAATCAGGGAAATATATTTTTAAGAAATAAAAAGTGCTAATGTAATTTCAATAAATGGAAGTTATGAGTCCAGATCACAGTCCAGGTGTGATAATCAAAATTATTCCCAGATTAGAAAATCATGTGTTTCATGTTGATTAATATTTTATGGGAGAGCACATTGTATTGACTGCACATTAAAATTATCTTGGGATATAAACCTACAAAATGATATGATTTAGAGGCAATAACTGTGCATGTCTTTTGACTTGTACAACCACTTATGACTAAGAAACAATGTTGCTGAGCTAATTCCTGCACTGAGCCTGGGTTTGTACCAGTTTATCATTAGTGTTCCCAGTGTAGGATAAGATGTTTCCCATATTGTTGGAATGATGGTATGATTTTCTTTTCAACCTCTTTACCTTGCTCTTAGCCCTCTTCTTTATATGGATGTTAGAATAATTTTAGAACTTTCTTTTGTTTTAAATATGGCAAATAATTGTTGCTTTAACCTTGGATTTTTAGCCACTTTCACTTAAAACCAAGAACTTAAAAGGTTGATTTGTTTTTTATCAGTCTCTTGACTATGAATGAGTTTTGTAGAACATGCAGTTTTTCTGATGTTATTACTTTTAGAATAAGTTCCTCTAATTTATTTTTAAATTAAGAAATGTAGAATCATGCCATTCAGAATATGCACTCTGATTGATTACTGACATGTGCTATATGCATTGCCTAAGATCTAATCAGCATACTGTTGAGAAAGATTTCATACATATTTTAAAAATTCCTATTTTGCTGCATTGCATACCACAAATTGTATTTTTCATTCAATGACTGTCCTAGCAAACCTAATACATATTTGTAAGTCTTAATTCAAATTCAATGGGTATGGATCCATATAAGCTTAAACTGCAATTTTGCACAACTGTAGTTTTAAATTACAAATCACGAATGCATTTAATGTGCTCTGCTGTCTGGCTTAGAAAGCCACGTGTATAAAAGGTGACACATAGGGCAGGGAGAAAACATGTGCCACCCTTCTGCTACTCACGAATCATCACTCTTGATTCCATTTCCCTATATTCCACTTCATGACATCGTTTTCTCCTGAAAGACACTTTTTAAAAAAAATTTTTGATATGTATACTTCAAATACATAAAATTATAAATATTCTAAAGGTGTGTTGCTCTTAGAAAGACTAAATTCTGACAAATGCAGTTATGATACTTTATCATTAAAATGTAGTATATTCTTTGTAATGGTATTGCTTAGAACTTACTAGCACATTGGTATAGATCACCCATGTGTTTTGTGGAGAGCAGACATTTATTCTAAAAGGTCCACTCAGTATATAATCATTATTTCCATATTTTACTTTGTTTTATCCCTAGTACCAATTTTCTAAAATGATCAAACTCTCTTTTCATCATGGTTTATAACAGAGTTACCTTTATAGAACATAGATTATATCATATGATCCCAACCTTAAAAACCTGCAAAGATTCCCTAAAATAGACCAAATGACTCCCTAAAATGCTCTCCAAATTCTTGTATTTTCTCCCTTTGGAAAACATTTTTTTTCTCACTCACAACATTTCTCTTCACACTCTCTCCTCACTATTCTACCAGGCATGACCCCAGCTCTGTGACTTTGCTAACGACTTTCAATAATTTTCAAATGTGCTTTCTCTTCTCTATTGTTTTTTTTTATTATTATTAAACACTCTGTCAAGTACTCTCATTTAGAAATTAAAATTTCCTGAATTCCTTGTCTCTGAGATTTGCTTCTTTTTCTTCATTCCCACACATGTCAATTAGGCAGCTCATTAATACTCCATTTTATTTATCTTAGCTAATTTCATTTCCTTGTCCTCAATGCATTTTAAGGTTTTTGAGAATAAGAATCATGTTGTGTTTATCATTGTATTTGTAGGATCTAACACAATGTCTTATTTAAAATTGATGTTCAAAATGTGTGAACTGAAAATAAAAGTGAAATGAGTAAGAGATTATTCCCTATTATGTTTTTGAGAATGCTACAGTTTGTTTGAAACTGATATGTTAAATGAAGACCTACTAATATGTCATAGATAAATGTTAGTGTGCAAGTAAAGATCTTATTCTGGTGCATAGTATATAACTTTGCATATCATTGCATGGTCCGTGGTCCTTCAAATATTTAGTTATCTCAGATTTATAAGATCTTTTGAGGAAATATTTTAAAAAATCTAATTTTACTTAATGTAGTACTTTTTTGAAAATGATGCTTAAATATTTTCAAGCTTAAATGTCTGTTTTAAGATAATCGATTTGATCAACTAAATATGGCATTTAATGTTTGTAGGCATGGACAATTTTGTCAAATGAAATAGAAAGCATCACTAAACAATAGAAGAAAATATTGGTTTAATCTTATTCTTTCAGTTATCATGTTTAAAGACATTAGAGACTTGATTCTACTCTAGTAATAAAGAAAATGTTAAAACTTTAATCAACAAATATCATAGAACATTTAAGTAGTAAAGAAAAAGAATCAAGAGAAACACAAACTTTGCTACAGCAAATAAGAGCTGCTTTCTTTTTCTTTAAATATATTTTTATTGATTTCAGAGAGAAAGGGAGAGGGAGAGAAATAGAAACATCAATGAGAGCAAATCATTGATCAGCTGCCTCCTGCACACCCCCTACTGGTGATCTAGCCTATAACTCAGGCATGTGCCCTGACCAGGAGTCAAACCATGACCTCCTGCTTCATAGGTCGATGCTCAAACATTGAGCTATGCCGGATGGGCGAGAGCTGCTTTCTATAATGGACATGTAGGTATTTGACTATTCACCCAGATTTTAAAATTTAGTCCCATTAATTGGGGACAGTTTCAAATCAAAACACATTTTTGTTTTATTTATTTATTGACTGCCTCCTCGCCCCTCCCCCTCGCCTTTAATATAAGCTGGTGAAATAGATTAACCTTTCATGAGTAATTATGGACTCTGTACCAGGTTCTCTGCCAGGAAAACCAAAAACACTATCCTTTCAAAGTTGATGCTGTGTTAGATTTTAGAGAGGAAAATAACGAATATACTTTATTTTTCCATCTCTGAGGTATTTTTGGGACACATTGTACTCTCTGGTCCCTAAATCAGCCCAAAATAATCCATAGAAATAGAAAAGTCCCATGGCTTATGTGTTAGAGCAGAAGCTAAGGAATTAACAGAAAAACATAAAACAAAGTGAAAAATTATAAAAGTGATAAGCCCATGGAAAAATATGAATAGGGGACAGGATATATATATTTCTCCTTACCTATCTTTAGTGGAGAAAAGAATTTATAAATGTTAAATGTATATGGACTGACCATTTTGAGTTTGGATATAGTCCTAGAGTTGCACTGAACTCCATGGAATTACACAGGGTGGGGCAAAAGTAGGCTTATAGTTGTTCGTATAGAAAACAATACAGGAAGCCTCAAGCTGTGGGAGTGGCAGAGGAGCCAAGGCCACTGCCTGCACCTCTGTGTTCCCCTGGGTTCCTGGGGCCACGCCTTCCAACACCTGGATGCAGGGCCACGCATCCACGCCTATCTCTCACCCTCCTGCACTGGAAGTCACTGACTTCACTGGATTTGGAAGGGATGAGCAATAGGTGTCTGAGCAGAAAGTAAGTTCTAGAAAGGATTCTTGTCTGCCTTGTCCATTGCTATGTCTCCAGTACCTAGGACAGTGTCCAACTCAAAATAGGAACTCTGTACATATGAGCAGAATAAGTAAAGTAAATAATTTCAAGTGGAATTTAATATCCATAAAATGGGGAGATTAAAAATAGCAGCAGAGTAGGAGGATGCTGCACGGACATGCTCCCAGGAACAAGCTGGAATTACAACTGAAATACGGAAAGGCTTCCTGAATAATAAATGGAAAACTCACAGGAGAGACCCCTAATATCCGAGGACCGAAGGTAGAGACCGCATAGAGACTGGTAGGAGGGGCAGAGGCGTGGAAGGGCTGGCTGGGCACCCACAGATGGAAACTGAAGTCCAAGAGAGATAGCTCAGCTGTGGGGGGGTTCCACTGAGAACTCTGGGATCTAATCCCAAAGCTGGGTTCCCCAGCAGAGAACACCAAACTGAGGAGGGTACCCACATAGCATCTATTTATGAAAAGCAATGAGGTGCTGTCTGCCAGGTAGTGGCAGCTGAAAGTTCAGGCACCCTCTTAAAGGGCCAATGCACAAAAATTGCCTGTGGAGCCACCTACCTTGTGCTCTGGCAGAGGGAGAGTGAAGTGGACTGGAGCAGTGAGAGAAGAGCAGGGGACTCAGGGGATAGAGCTCAGAAGGCAGACACCCCAAGTTTCCTGGGCTGAGTCATTTCCTCACACAGCAGAGGACGTCTTTCCCACATAGACATCTTCCTTGTGTGGGGGGAAAGACAGTCAATACACCCTATTGGAAAACACCTTGCCCTGAGGCCACTTAAGAGATTAAAAGTAACAATTAGCCTCCAGGCAGAAGCAGCTACCCCCCCCTGTTGAAAAAACTCTCGCCACACCTGAGGATGATTGTCTGGGGGCAATTCAAGTTGGAATCCTGCTAGTCTATAGACAGAGGTGTCTCAGGAGGCTTTGAGCCTTTGCCTGATCCAATTAGTCAGAAACAGCTTTAACACTGTCCTGCACTAGAGATTGAGAGGTATAGAGGATCTACCTAAAACAAGGTCACAAACCCAAACAGACAACCAAAATGAGGAAACAAAGAAACAACCCCCAAATGAAAAAACTAGGGAATTCTCCAGAAAGAGATAAATGAATCAGAGATAAGAAATGTATCTAAAACAGAGTTCAGAGCAATGATGGTAAAAATGCTCAACAGTATGAAAAAAGATATAGTAACTATGAAAAAAGAACAGTCTGAGATAAAGAATGGCATAACACAAATAAAAAACATATTGGAAGGAATACACAGCAGATTAGGGGAAGCTGAGGATTGAATTAATGAGTTAGAAGACAGAGTTGAAAATATCACTCAATTAGAGAAAGAAAAAAAAACAATTAAAAAATAGGAGGACAGCTTAAGGGAGCTGTGGGACAATGTGAAACGTAACAATATTAGAATAGTAGATGTGCCAGAAGAGGCAGAAAGGAAGAAAGTAATAGAGAAGGTGTTTGAAGAAATAATGGTAGAAAACTTCCCTAACCTGGTAAAGGAAAAAGTCACACAAGTTCAGGAGGCACAGAGAACCCCAAACAAGAAGATCCCAAAGAGACCCACCCCCAGACACTTCATAAGTAAAATGCCAAAAATTAAAGACAAAGAGAGAATCTTAAAGGCAGCAAGAGAAAAGAAAACTGTTACATACAAAGCAGTTCCCATAAGGCTGACACCTGATTTCTCATCAGAAACTCTATAGGGCAGAAGGTAATGGCATAAAGTACTCAAGGTAATGGAAAGCAAGGATCTGAGACCAAGATGAAGAAACAGAGAAACCTAGCCATACAGAATTAAAATGGCTATAAATAAGTACCTCTCAATAATAACCCTAAATGTAAATGGATCAAATGCTCCAATCAAAAGATGTAGGGTAGGTGAATGGATACAAAAACAAGATCCAACTATATGCTATCTACAAGACACCCACCTCAAAACAAAAGACATACACAGGATGAAAGTGAAGGGATGGAAAAAAATTTTCCATGCAAATGGAAAAGAAAAAAAAAAGCTGGAGTAGCAATACTCATATTGACAAAATAGACTTTAAAAGCATCATGCTAAGTGAAATAACCCAGTCAGAGAAAGATAAATATCTCACTCATTTGTGGAATATAATGAACAACATAGACTGATTAACAAAAATAGAGCCAGAGGGGAAAAATATACTAGAATAAAACAGAAACAATCCTGTTATTTGCAGATTTTTAATATTTTCTACAACTTTTGTGATATCATAGTATGTTAGTACAGTTTTGGTAATATTATTATACTTAAAATACTTTTATTCTGAAATATTAATGTTTATTGCATGTAATATTACTATATGTAAGATCATTTTTCTTGACTAATTGGTGTTTATTGCATGTAACATTATCATATATAAAATCATTTTACTTGATATATTAATGTTTATTGCATGTAATATTATATTTAAGATCATTTTTCTTGAAATATTAAGGTTTATTGCATGTAACATTATTATATTTAAAATTGTTTTTCTTGAAATAAAAAATGAAAAAAGAAAACTACAATAATTAATAAATAGTAATACAAGAATAAACTCTTTTGCATGCTCACAACTGTAAACCTACTTTTGCTCCACCCTCTATTTTACAAAAATTTATGCATAGAGCCTCAACAGTAAGAAAATTGTTTCAATGACCTATCTAAAGGAAATAAGCTATATTCCTGAATGGACTCCTCACTATTTAATAACTTATGGAATTTCTAAAGATTGTAGATAATTATTTTATTGGATCCTGAACCAGCCTTGTCAAATGCAATATATTTTTATTAAAAATTGCCCAAACATAACATTATCATTTAAATAGATGGATTGGGATGGGCACCCTAAAACACAACTTAAAGAAATGAGAAACATAAATACTGAATGCAGCAAATAGACCAAGCAGCTAGCTGGCAATGAAAATAACATAACATTAAACTAGAAATGATGAAATTTATTTGAATATATATTATTTGGCATGGGCAAATGCTGAGTATGCATCTATCTTTTGACCTACTTTATCAACAATATTTATACTTTTATCTATTCACAGCATGTTTGACATACTCCATAATTATTTTAAAACTTGACTATAGTTCAGTAAAATAATTTCTACATTGTTTCCAGTATAAGAAACTGTCTTGAGATTATATACCCACATAATACCCACAATAGGGGAAATATCAAGATTTAGTTGTAATTCTCACTAACTAGAAATCAATTTAGTCAGCGTTCTTTGCTTCAGTAAATAATCTAACTTTGGCTGCTCTAAGCTAAGAGTGATTTTTGAAGCTGATATCACATTGAAATAAGCAGGAACAAAGGACAATCCATCAGAAAGTTTTACCCAGTAGATACTCTGGTCAGAGTGCTGCCGTGTAACATAAAGTGTATTTTCTTATTCCTTTTATTTATTTTTTAATGACTGTCAGTATGCTGACAATTTCTAATGCCATCAAAACCTTTGAAGAATTGGCATAGAAAATGATTTATAATAGTATAAGCAATATAACAGTGTGCTGATCTTGACTTTTAATATTGAAAGAGCCTTTAACTGCACTTGGCCTTCATTTCTCAAATCTTCTAAAATGATTTGTTAATTTATCTATTATAAAGCACTACATTATTTTAAGGCTATTGAATACTTCCTCCATAATGGGTAAATTCCTTGAGAATGAAAAAGTAAACGTATGCAATTTTATATAATAGCATCTAGCACATTTTCTCTCTGTCTCTCTCTCTGTCTCTATCCCTCTTTCTTTCTATTTCTCATCATCTATTATCTGTCTATGTAAATTGCATTAATAGTGTAAAAATAAGAAAAAGGAAGAGTTATTATAACCTCCCCCATGTCATCTCAAATTTGGATAATTCATCACAACTGCCATAATTTGCAATATGTATTCAGAATTGTTTCTGTATTGAAATAAGAAAGGTGACAGAGGTCTTTGTCATGGGAAAGTGTCCTCAGGGAAGTTATATCCAGCAAAATCTGTCTTTGTTTTCTATGTCAGAGAGAAAAGAAGATTGATAGTAAATCAATTGTATTATTTCACACAAGAAGGATAGCAAAGTCTTCACAATGGAAGAACAGTCTATGATTAAAACACACTTATGCAAAATAGCAAGTTGAGCTCCAGAATACAATTAGATACTGGCAATTTTTGTAAAACAAGACCAATTGTATAGCTTTGAAAAACTTTAGCAATTAATGTCTGGTTGTGAATGTAAAATAGGTATAAATCTTCTTATTTCAATCCTTCATATGTTAAGTATATTTTATATTAAGAAAGCAGTCATTTTTATAATGAATCTACTGCTATATTCATAAAAACTGCATGCTTTTCAAAATATTGACCAAAATATGCATCATTGAGTATATATATTCAATATCTATGTGTTTTTTATGGAGTGTCACCAAGACATTATGAAGGAGTAGAAAAAGCAGAAGTAAAATAAGACACGAACATATGTATGAACTTTGAACATTTGTTTTCAATTAAACTAGCTCTTCTCTGCCACTGCATAAAAATCTTTCTAATAAAATGGGTAGTAAGATAAGAAAAGGATGGGACATAGAATAAGATAAGCAGATAGGCACCAAGAAAATACCAAAAAATTAGTCTGGCTAGGACCAAAACTGAGATATTACATATGGATAAAGTTTTATATTAATTCTCCTAAAAGGGCAATTTGGAATCCAACACAAAATTCAGTGTATATTATCTTTATAATATCTATAATAATGCATGAAGTAATCTTAGGAGTTATTGTGCAGTTCCAATTTTATTATATATATTAAACAATCTAAATTATTTATGTTTTCTTTATAAAATCCAAGTCAAAATATTCTATTTATGTTATTACTTAGTTATCTACACCAGGTAGACTTCATGTTAATATTTTGGTGATTATATTTTTGCTCAAATTTGGAAGTCTATTACAAAAACTTGCCATCAAAAATGTATCCCTTCCTGAAAAAGACATTGTAATCCTCTGGACAATACCAAATAAATGTAAGTCATTTTTATAGAACATGCAGAGACAAATTCTCTTTACACAAAGCTATATTTTTATGTTGATTTTAATTTGCTTACATCTTGCCCACTGAAGGGTATTTTAAGAGTCACCAAATATATCAGAGCTGGTAAAGTAAGGTAAGCATAACCATTCTCAATAAACAAATTGTTCTTGGTGTTCAGCTACATGAATTTCTAGACATTTCAGAGACAAAAATAGTCTCTTATCTTGGCTCCTTCTCTAATACTTAACAATTCATAATCTACACTAATAAAAGAGAAACATGGAAATTGGCGTACGACCGCTACCCTTCCCATTGGCTAATCAGCATATTCTTATGCAAATTAACTGTCAGCCAAGATGGCGGCCAGCAGCCATGCACTGAAGCGAGCAGGGAGGCTTGCTTGCTCCAGTGACTGGCGAACTCCAACGTTCCCCGCCAAAATTGCCGGCCTCTCAGCTGCAACTCTAAGCAACTATGTACTATGTTGCAAATAAGAAGCTAAACAAAACCCCAGAAACCGGCTGGGCTTCAGCCCGCCTGACTGCAACATTGTATCAATGTTTTCAACAGCGAGGCCTCAGAGCTAAAGCTGGCCCAGAATAAAAAAAAAAAAAGAAAACAAGAAGCGGTTGGGAGCTTCTGTCCCCCGCCAGCCAGAAAACAGCCCTCAGCCCCTCAGCCAGCCTGGCCAGGCACCCCAGTGGGGACCCCCACCCTGATCCAGGACACCCTTCAGGGCAAACCAGCCAGCCCCGACCCGTGCACCAGGCCTCTATCCTATATAGTAAAAGGGTAATATGCCTCCCAGCACTGGGATCAGCGGAGCAGTGAGGCCTCCTGGCACCGGGATCAGCGTGACAGGGGGCAGCACCCAAACCCCCGATTGCCCTGCAGCTCTGTGAGTGAGAGGGGAAGGCGCCCCAACCCCCTGATCAGCCCTGCTCTGTGCCTGATAAGGGGGAGCTCCCCAATCCCCTGATCGCCCTACGGCTCTGTGTGTGACAGGGTGCG
>NW_005357846.1:4189670-4207751 GCF_000412655.1 Myotis brandtii | reverse complement strand
GCTCCTCAACCCCCTGATGGGCCCTGCTCTGTGCGTGACAGGGGGGAGCTCCCCAACCCCCTGATCGACCCTGCTCTGTGTGTGACAGGGTACAGAGCCCCAACCCCCCTGATGGGCCCTGCTCTGTGAGTGACAGGGGCAGCGCCCCAACCCCCTGATCCGCCCTGCTCTGTGAGTGACAGGGGGCAGCACCCCAATCCCCTGATTGGCCCTGCTCTGTGTGTGACGGGGTGGCGCCGCAACCTCCCCATCGACCCTGCCTTGAGTGTGACAGGGGGTGGCGCCCCAACCCCCCAATCAGCTGTACCCTGAGCATGACTAGGGGTGGCATCGCAACCTCCCAATCCGCTCGGCTCTGTGCATGACAGGGGGAGGCGCCCCAACTCCCCAATCGGCCCTGCTCTGAGCCCGACCAGGGGCTGCACCTAGGTATTGGGCCTGCCCTCTGCCACCCGGGAGCAGGCCTAAGCCAGCAGGTCGTTATCTCCCGAGGGGTCCCAGACTGTGAGAGGGCACAGGCCGGGCTGGGGGACCTCCCTTCCCTCCCCCCACCCCGAGTGCACAAATTTTTGTGCACCGGGCCTCTAGTATATTATAAAATTAATTCCAATGTGGTATTATTAAGTCCTTAAAAGTAATACATGTTGAAATATCCATATGACATATTAAAGTTTCATAGTATTATTTATAAAATTTGATAAAAAAATCTATTGGGACACCATTCATAGTTAAAAGTAAAGACAGATACAAGAAAAAACAACAAAAAGTTATAGACACAGACAACAGTATGGTGGTTACCAGAGGGAAGGGTAGACTTAGGGGTAATCATAGGTAAACGGAGTCAAATATATAGTGATAGAAGAAGATTTGACTTTAGGTAGTGGGCACACAGTGCAATATACAGATGATGTATCATAGAAATATACACTTGAAATCTATGTAATCTATTAACCAATGTCACTCCAATATATTTAATTAAAAAAAGAAAAGATGGATAAACTTTATAGTCATCTGACTTGTTGTCCAATATAAAACAGGTAATTTTAACAATACTAGTTTTATCATATATTCCCCAAGAGATATAGGCTTGTTTTCAAAACGCATCTTTTAACATGGAAGGTCAGGGTAAATGTGTCTTTAATCATCCTGTACTATATATAGATCATCTAATGAAACAGGGGAAGAGAAGGAAAAGAGAAGGAAGTGCACATAGTGGGCCGAGCTTTCATTTTCCTCCCCTGGTCTGTTCGCTCGCTTTCTGTCCGCACATGTGTGATGCTAGGGCTCACCTAAGTGTCTGCAGTTCCAGCACCTGTGGATCACCATCAGGCCAATAACAGAAATGCTTTCCCCACAGTTTTCCTTGAAGATGTTGCAATTGATTCAGACTTAATGCGGTAAAAGAGAAAAGCCTTTGGGATAGCCTGCTCCTAAAAATCAAACTTTTCCTTCTCACTTCAACAATTAACTTCTTCTGTTATTGGTATGAAGAAAAGGTGAAATTGTAGGACTCGCGGGTGCACTTATTTAGCCATAATGATGTCTGACTCCATGGGGAGGTTAAACAACAGTTAAGTTGGTTGAAGATGTGTTGTTTTTCAATCACAGTGCTGAATCTGTCTGTGATACCCAGATGCAGGAACCAAAATATTCTCAGCTGGTGCTACGCAGGATGTTCCATTTATAAAGTGGGTGAGTGCATCTCATCATTATTCAAGAGAACGGAATTGGGGTAAAAGAACTTTGAGATTGTGGTTTGGGCCCTAGTATAGGGGAAAAGGTCAGGAGAGACCGATGGACAATTTCAGTCTAAGGCTAAATCCACCCTGTTAATACCAAATTTGCTTATCTAAATAATCATTATAAGTAACATACAGTGATACTCTGTTTTCTCTGAAGGGTTAAAAGTTTAGATCCATATGATCTTACAAAAAGATTGACAAGCATTAAAGAGGGCGCTCAGATCATACTTACTGGATCATGGAATGATTCATTTTGTAGAACTTTTCTCAGTTGTAGAATATACTATAACAGTTTTCTCCTGTCATAAGTAAAAGTCATCATTATACAACGATTATATTAGGAGCAAGATTGAAATGAGACAGGATCATTCTCAGCATAGTACTGAAAGCCTATATTAAAACTGTTATTAATATCATAACTGTCAATAGATCTGTGACACTATTATGTGTGTGGCAGGAGGTGATTTATAATAACTGTGCTAGGTCAGTAGTGTTAAATTATATATTAAATGTGTGCATATTTACACAAACTCCCAATTACTATATATGTTACAGACATACATATTTAATGCATTTGACATACAAGTACTTTTACATTTATATATGGGTATTATATGTATATGCAGGGTAGGCAAAAGTAGGTTTACCATTGTAAGTACACAAAACACAGTTTATTCTTGCATTCCTTATTTATTTATTATTGTATGTATTATTACTATTTTGTATCCTTACTTATGATTTACCTGTTAGGTAAAGATGGCTGGTAATTTAACTCACTTTTGCCCACCCCTGTATATACTCAGGAAAACACAGGTATTGCTAGTACATATGGGAAATCTCTCTTCATGTTTTAATTAAATGACAGTTTTTCTGTGATGCCTTTCTTGTCAACCTTTCATTTATCCTACTCTATTCAAAACTGTCTTCTTAGCAATCTTTCCAGTCAGCTCATATTTCTATTCAATTTCTTGCATGCCTGCCTTTCTATGTTAGACTGTAAACATTCCCAGAACACAAATATTATTTATTCATTTTTGGGATAGAGTGTTTAATACTTACCAAGTGCTCAATAATAATTTGTGTATAATTATACTAATTATTAACTATTCAATAACTACATTCCAGGCACTGAAATGCAATGGTGAGCTAAATAAACATGGCTTAAGTGCCACTAATAATTTTAAGAATCTACAAAAGCAAAGTATCTGACTCCAGTGGTCATTCAGTGAGGTCTTCTCTGAGAAAGTGAGTTTTGAGTTACAAAGTCAATTTTTTCAGAACTTTTTTTCTTTATTTTTATTGTTGACATTATTACACCCCCCCCTGTGCTAGCCCCTATCCAACTCTCCTCTGCCCCTTCACTCTGGCCACTACCACACTGTTGTCTGTGTCTAGGGGTTATACATCTATGTTCTTTGGCTAATCTCTTCTTTCTTCCAGGCCCCCCTCCCACTCCCTTCTAACACTGTTAGTCTATTCCATGTATCCCCTCCTTTGTTTTTATTTTGTTCATTAGATTCTACATATGAGCATGATCATGTGATACTTATCTTTTTCTGATTGGCTTATTTTGCTTAGCATAGTCTCTCCATGCTGTCTCAAATAATAAGAGATTTTTTCTATTTTCTTTATAGCTGCATAGGTATTCCATGGTGTGAATGTACCATAGCTTTTTAAAAAATGTATTTTATTGATTCTTTACAGAGAGGAAGGGAGAGGGATAGAGAGTTAGAAACATCGATGAGAGAGAAACATCAATCAGCTGCCTCCAGCACACTCCCTACTGGGGATGTGTCCGCAACCAAGGTACATGTTCTTGACCGGAATCGAACCTGGGACCCTTGAGTCCACAGGCCGACGCTCTATCCACTGAGCCAAACCGGCTAGGGCTGTACCATAGCTTTTTAATCCACTCATCTACTTATGGGAACTTGGACTGTTTCCAGATCTTGATTATTGTAAACAACACTACTATGAACATAGTGGTGCATATATTCTTTCAAATTGGTGTTTCGGGATTCTTAGGATATATTCCTAAAGGTGGGAACATTGAGTCAAAAGGCAGTTCCATTTTTAATTTTTTTGAGTAAACTCCATGCTGTTTTCCACAGTGGACTGTACCAGTCTGCATTCCCACCAATATTGCACTAGGGTTCTCATTACTCCACATGCTTGCCAGCCCTTATTGTTTGTTGATTTATGGATGGTAGCCATTCTGGCAGGTGTGAAGTTAATTTTGTAAAAGGTGTGCAAACATGTTCAAAGGCCTCCAGTTCCTTCAGCTTCCTCGAGGAACTATGACTTTAACAGAGTTAAAATCCTATTTTTTAAAAAAATTCATCCTAGATAGTAAATATTACACTAGATTGATGCTGCATACGTCCTCTGTCTTACTAGTTTGCAGTACTGAAAATATGTATTAGTTTGTGCAATGCCTGTACAAGAAGCTTTTCTTTGGCTTCTTAGTATAGAGCTATTTTGGTTTCCAAGAGGTACATGTAGTTAGACTGTGGTACGGTCACTCCCATCTGAGATGCCAACTGCCTGTTGTTGTCTCCTTCCAGGAATCAGGGTCTAATCTGAATTTATTCTCATTTGTTTTCCAACAGCATTTCTTCTACTCAACTTGCATAGGGCCCTTCCTTCTCAGGTCACCAGAGTATCTGCTTTGGGGTCCTACTGTTATCCTTTCTCCCCTGATGTCCAGCTCAGCACCCTAAGAGGCAGTAGACTACCTGTATTCAAAGAACATGTCTTGTCATTTGATCAAAAGAATGGTAAAAGATGATTATTAGGTGATACAATTAAAGTGCTAAGATAACCTGACTGCAAAGTAATACAATACCTGGCACAGAATAGACATTCAAATGAAACCTTTCATTTAATTACTGAATAAAACAGCAAAAGTCTTATAAAATACAATTTCTCTATAACTTTTCTTATAAATCCAAAATATACTGATAATACACTTAGTGTACAGATATATGTGTGTGTGTGTGTGTGTGTGTGTGTGTGTGTGTGTGTGTGTTGTGACTCCCAGTAATTGACAATCCATGCACATTATAGATGTATTAACATTAATAAAATGAATTCACTAAAAAACAAGAGTCTGACTATTCCATCACTGTCTACTTTTCTTTTGTAACACATTAAAATTTTTAAAAGTTACATGTCTTTTTCATATATATCTTTTCAGATAACACCTTCTGTATTTAGCTTGGTGCTGGATGATAGTAATAATGATGACATAGCTGCCATTGATTGAATCCTAACTACTTCTCAGGCACTAGTCTAAGAAAATTTCATGAATTAACACATTTTCCCTTAATGTACTATGATTTTGATTCCAGGCCCAAATAAGATGGAAGAAGCACAGTGTTCCCTGTCTCTCCAATAAATGCAGCTGTGAAACCTGGACAGAATTCACAAAACATTTTTTGAGAAATTCTGAAAAGTAAACAGTAGCAGCCAGGGTAGGAAAGAAGATCAAAATCTGAGTTACAACTGAACTTGTGGGGGTTGCTGATAGTGTGAGAGGTTGTGTGTGAGAGGACATGTAGTATATGGGAACTCTGTACTTTCCACTCCATGTTTATGTGAATCTAAAAAATAAAGTTTCTTTATTAAAAAAAAAATCAACACTCAGCAATACAAAAAGAGGAGCAACCCAACTAAAAATGATCATTAGATTTGAATAGACACTTCACCAAAAGAGACTATATGGGTAAAAATAAGGGTTAAAAAAGATGTTCATCATCTTTAGTCACTAGGTCCATGCAAATTAAACCATGATGAGATGTCACTATACCTACTACAATGGCAAATATATATAAATACACACGATATCAAGTGCCAGCAAGAGGGAAAAGCAACTATCTTATATATTGTAAAATGACATAGCCTTTTTCTAATAAACATATACATATTTTTGATCCATCTATCTCTCTTAGATGCATTTACCCTGGAGAAGTAAAACATATCCTATATAAAATAAAGAGGGAATATGCAAATTGACCATCACTCCATCACAAAGATGGAGGCACCCACAGTGGAGGCGGGGTTTCCATAACACAAGATGGCTGCACCCACAGCTGAGGCTGAGTTCTCATAACGAGCCTTAACGAGCAATCAGCAGGAACCTGAGGCTGCGCCCCCAGCCCCGCCCCCATGGGGCTTGACAGGATCCTCAGGCAATGTCCCCCACCTGGCAGGGCTTGACGGGGGACCTCAAGATGCACCCCCCCCACCCTGGTGCTGGGCCTGGAGACCTCAGGCTGCTCTCCCCGCCCCATTGCCAGGCTGGGAGACCTCAGGCCATGCCCCCTGCCCAGCGTAGCTTGAATGGGGACCTGAGGCTGTGCCCCCCTCCCAGTGCCAGGCCAGGGGAACTGAGGCTCCACCCCCTGCCCAGCGGGGCTTGACAAAGGTGGGACCATCTGGGTCTGGATCGAGCCCAATGGGGGTGGGTGGCCAGGTCTGGGTCTTGTGTGATTTTGAGGTGCACATGGGTGGGCAGGGACTTGACTCTGGGTCCCGTGGTGCACCCCAGACTCTGACAGGAGGAAGATTTTCATATACATTTTACTAATTTTTCATCTCTTCTGACACTTCTATTATAGAGAAAGGACAAATAGCAATATTAAAATATTTCCTCTAATTAATCCCCTTTTAATGTGCATGAATTTCGTGCACCAGGTCACTAGTATGTATTTACTAGAGGCCCAATGCATGTGCAAGAGTAGGCCTTCCTTCTCCCAGCTGCCAGCACTGGCTTTCCTCTGGCACCCAGGACCCGGGCTTCCCTCTGGCCACCAGCAGACACCCGGGATCAACATTATATATATATATTTATAATGATTTACTGAGGTAAACAACTTGTTTGAAGCTCAGAGGCTATATGCTAAATGAAAATGCTAATCTCAAAAGCTTATATTCTGTATTATTCTATTTGCATAATGTCCTAAAATTATAGAGTTATGAAACAGATTAGTGGTTGTCAGGAGTTAGCTGTGGGAGGAAGGTATGAACACAGAGATATAACATAGAGTGTTTTCAGGTTATGGGACTGATCTATATACTGGTTTTCTTGGTTGTAATACATGTACTAAACATTTTAGAACCAAACACTAAAAAAGTACAATTTACCACATGTGAGTTTAAAAGTAAAATAAAACTATGAACTTGATGAAATTAGTATCCTCATTTCGTAATGTAGAAACTGTGACCCAGTGACGTTAAGTAATTTTCCCAAGGGCACAGAACTCATCAGCTTTCAGGTCAGGAATCAATCTGAGACAGTCGGAACCCATGGCTTATATTCATGTAATAGAAAGACGTTCCATAAATTATAGTTGAATTAGTGCATCAGTCAATGAAGGAAGCAATGAATCAGAAGTTTAATTACTTTGGAGTCTGTTGCCAGGGTGTTCATTTAGCTGGCAGCAACCCTCTCAAGGACCACAGTTAAGTAAGTCAATAGATCGAGGTCAAGCAAGACTTATGGCTTTTTCTGAAAACTCAAATCTTGACACAGTAGCAATAATAGTACTAGTAAAAGTAGAGAGACTTTGGAGATACCCAAACTTATCCTGTGACTCCTACAGGCACTTGAAGCTCCCTTAAGCTCTGCCTGGGGGGATGAAGGAAGGTGCCACCAGAGCTCATGCCTGTCAATCATTCAAAGTCAGTAGTCAATGAGATATATAAATTAAAATATGGAAGTTGCACACAGTTTTATGAGATAAGGTTTTCAAATTTAAAATATATATATATAACCCCATGCTATATGATTTGTTCTAGATCATAAAATAGGAAATAGTTTCAAAGACTTCGTAAATCAAGAATCATTTATAATGTTCTTATAAAGTGATACAGCATTAACATAATAATGTTTAATCTTTTTTGTATACAGATCTTTAATATATAAATAAAAATGTGAGTCAATTTAAGAAATGTACTAAAGTAATTTCAAATCAAGAACTTTTAACAAATGTTATCATATTTATTCAGCAAAAAGTGAAAACAAATAGAAAATGGCTATCAATACAAAACAAAAAGCTTTTAATAGAATTTTAACGATAATCCAAACACTCAGATAAATCTTATTTAAAATACTATTTCAATGTTAAGATATTGAAATATTTCCTATAAAATGATTCAGACATCTCTAAAAATAACATATAACATATGTTTCTCCATAACCTCTGTTCTCCATGCTTGTTTTTATTTTAAATATATTTTTATTGATTTCAGAGAGGAAGGGAGAAGGAGATAGAAACAATGATGAGAGAGAATCATTGATCTACTGCCTCCTACACACCCCCTAATGGGGATCAAGGCCATAACCTGGGCATGTGCCGTTGACCAAGAATCAAACGAACCGTGACCTCCTGGTTCATAGGTCAACCCTCAACCACTGAGCCATTCCAACTGGACAAATGTGAAACCATTAATACATTTTCTCCTTGGTTATGGTGGCCAGCATATGGGCACTGAATTTAGATTGCAACAATCAGATGCTTTCAACTAAGAATTTGAATCTGAAGGAGTTAGACAAAGATGCAGGAATAATTAGAGATTATTTGCTGCAAGGCTGGTGGCATAGAGATGGAATCAAGCATCCAGCAATCATGAAAGGAGGAACCTTTTGCCCTAACCGGTTTGGCTCAGTGGATAGAGCATCGGCCTGCAGACTGAAAGGTCCCAGGTTCGATTCCAGCCAAGGTCATGTACCTTGGTTTCGGGCACATCCCCAGTAGGGGGTGTGCAGGAGGCAGCTGATCGATGTTTCTAACTCTCTATCTCTCTCCCTTCTTCTCTGTAAAAAAATCAATAAAATATACTTAAAAAAAAAATCATGCTACCAGCAATGCTTACTAGCCACAGACACAGTCTTGTGGTTGTGACTTGAGCAATGTTTCCTGCTTTGTAGTTCTTTTTATTTTATCTTCTCTAGGATTGGTTCTTTAGCATTCTCATTAATTCTCTTAATTATTCCAATACTTATTTTTTTCTGATGAAATTTTTCAAACTGGTTGCTGTTGCTAGGATCCTAGGATCCTCAAAGATGCACTTCTCATATAAGAGGCATCTCTGATTCATTATCCTATTGAAAGAAGAATTCAATTTACAATAACATCTCCCAGAAGCTGTGGCTTCTCCCTTTTCCTCCCCTTCTCATCTTCCTCCTTCTCTACCATCTTGTAGATTTGTCTCTACCTAGAATCATCTTAGTTATATAATTGTTTGTGGTCAGTCTCTCCCCAGCTGATTATCTTAATACAGTCTTTCCAATTAAGCATCAACTTCACTTGTTTTTAAATTGGGGGTAGTTTGTATCTTATATAATATAGATATCTTTAAAAATAACAACTACAAAAAATAAAAAATATTTGTTCTGTTAATCTGAAAATTTTAGTTGAGGTCCTTAATAAGCAAAATCTTTATAAGTCTTAATAAGAAAATAATATGATTTTATGTTTATGGTATGACCACTTTCAAAATAAATTTCTTAATAAAATGTGTTATTTTAGTAAATGAAAATGTTTAAATTCAGTAGAAAGTGGAGCACTTTAAATTAAGTTCTCTATTTTGAAAAAAATGAATTAAAATATATGTATTGATAAGAACAAATTCATAGCAGTGTTGAAAGTTTGTAGGGATTTAATATAAAAATTGCACCATTCATTGTTCAATTACAAATCTCATTTATTATTATGATTGGATACTTTTTCCTTCAAGGAAGTAGGTTGGGATCTCATGAGAAACATGTTTAAAAATGGTTTATTAGTTTAAATTAAAAAATACTTTTTCCTTCAAGGAAGTAGGTTGGGATCTCATGAGATAAACATGTTTAAAAATGGTTCATTAGTTTAAATTAAAAAATATTTTTTCCATTTACCTAGAATAGTAATAAAGTGTTTTTATACTTTTTTATTTCAAAGCTTGAAGCTAAAAAAATCAAGTTTTGTGGATGATTTTGAGATATAAAAAGCACAGCTTTCTAATTTAAGCACTAAGAGGAGTCTCATTTTCCTGGAGGTAGCCAAAGTTATTTAAAGCTTTTATACTCATCGCTGAAGCCAAAGGACTTCCTCCATGTGAAGAAAAATAGATAAGAAAGGTATCTGTTCCATGAAAGAAAGGCCAAAATAGATTTAGTCCATAGAGAAGCCTTGTAGGCAAAGAACCAATGCTAAATAGAATAAATGAATTTCCATTGGAGGTTTTGGAAGAAAAAAACTCAAGCTTACTATATAATTTAATGCCATTAGCCACTAGAGTTAAGGCCTGCATATTATTTTAACTATTGTAGTAATATTACTTTACATGCATTTTTTCTCACTAATCAAAATAGAAAAATATGATGTTTTACAGTATAGCTGTTTATCAGAGCCAGTTTCATGGGTGTAATTTCTGCATTTGCACAGGGCACTACACTTAGATGGGCCAAATGCTTGATTTAATACTGTAACATCACTGTTTATAATTTCTTAATATCTTATGGGAAAGGGGCCCTTCATTTTCATTTTACATTGTTATGCATAAGTTATTTAGGCAGCCCTAATTTTTATCCTTTTGTTTCTTATATTATTAACTGTGTTTTACATTTTTGTCTTACTCCTATGAACAAATATTTAAACTTATGATCAAATAGATAATTTATCTACATTAAACTCTTAGGAGACTGTTTTCCACCTTTAATTTGATAAACTTGCTACTTCACATTTTAAAATTATTTTTTCTCCTGAGATTTGTGTGTTGGCTTGCTTGTTTCTTTTAACTCTGTGCCTTCTCCAGCTAGGAAAGTTGCTTCCTGGAAGAATAAATAAGAGAGAATGGGCAAAGACATCAAATGTGATTGTGAGAGTGGAGCCATTTGCTTGAAAAAAGGAAGCAGGATAGAACACCAAAGATCAATACCCACCCTTGGATATTGGATAGTTTATAATCCAATAAAACATCACTGAACCACCTCTTTACAGAAGTTCAAACACTCAGAATAAACTGGGTTTGGGGGATGCAGGATGATATCAGAACTACAAAGGATTCCCTAACCCTAGGAGTAAATACTTTTAATTCTTCTAAGATGCCACACGTGGTGATGCTTATAAGGACTGAATTCAGTCACTGAGTTCCTGTGAGGCCCTGGTGACATTATCACTCTTGGTCTAGTTCCCAATAAGAGGCACATATCTAAAAGTGCCCACCATGTCTTTGTCATCACTGTCCAGTTTCACTGTACACTTCCCACGTAATTAAAGACTACTGCGGTCAAAGAGAATAGTACATTTCTATGTAACTGAAATTTTATTACCTGCAAGGCAAAATTATCAAGAAAATGTAGCTCTGTGGATAGTAATTCAATTAAAGCAATCATATTAGGTTCTGCTCTTAGCACAAAGTGAAATGGGAACTGAAGTAAAGAGATACGTAATAAGTTTTCAAGATGTACATTGGTGAGTGTGATTGTATTTATTTGGTTTGTACATACATAATGCTGTGTGTCAATGTTCTTGATTTTTTACATGTTATAGGGTAAGATAGAGGAACTCTAACAACACAGATAACAACACAGTGTACAAAATATCTCTTTGTAATATATTGACCTTGGAATTTAAACTTTACAAATAAAATAAGAAATTTGAGCAAAAGGTTCATATAACTGTGGGGATTTAAGATTTCATGTTTTGTAAATTTAACAAAAATTTGTTATGCAAAAGAATTTTAACAGAGGGTTGCATTTGTACCTATTGCACAATCACAAGTACTTTGTCTTTGAGTTGGAACCTTAGTCCTCTCCAATTCATTAAAATTAATACATAGAAGATTGTTTTTTGTTTGTCTGCTTGCTTTAAAATACGTTTTTATTGATTTTTATCAAGAGAGGAAGGGAGAGGGAAAGAGCGATAGAAATACCAATGAGAAAGGATTATCTATTGGCTACCTCCTGCACGCCCCCTACAGGGGATGTGCACTGACTACTGACCAGGAATCAAATCTGAGACCTCCTGATGTTCCTGGGTCAATGCTCAACTGCTCAGCTACACCAGCCCGGCAGGAGATTGTTTTAAAATAAACAAACATGAACAACAGGGTTATCTGTGTATTTTCTTCCTTAGATGATCCTGATACTTAACCACCAAGACCATTTGAATTCTTGAAAATATTGCATTTTGCAATGTTGAGTTTGGATTACTGATAACTTTTATTTTTTATTTGCTATTTCAGTGTTATGCTGTACCTTCCCTAACCAACATAGAATTGGATATATTAGGTATAAGCAGGCAGCAAGGTTAAATATACTAAAGAAAAACATTTAATGTATACATGTATCTATCGTATTACTCATATAATTATTTTTAATAAATTAATATATAATTTTTTAGAGGTTTCAAGAGGAACATGGGCTCATTTTTAATTTAGAAGTCACTAGCATGATAAAAGGAACAATTAAAAATTATGATCCATTCCTCCAGGTTAGAAACTTGATTTGTCACATGCACATAAAACCCTAAAAGGCCCACTTCCCTCTAGCCCCAATGGAAATATCAGTTTTCCAGAATAACTGTGCAATCTTTCAAGAAAAATAATAAGTATTAGCTCCAAATATCACATATACATTTAGTCACATATACGTTATTCATTTTGTAGTTTACATGATTAGACAGCTTGTAAAAAAGAGTTAACATGCTTGTCATTTATAATGATGTAGGGGGAGCGTGCATGAACTCAAGAAAACTCAGAACTGTCTTTATGATAGCAACATGGCCAAAACAATGATGAAGGGGAAGTCTCTCACAGCCAGTCGTTGCCCCATCAATCAGCTTGCAGTCAGGAGAAAAATTGACTATGTCATGATATGATTCTTTAAAAAAAAAAAGTAATAAATTCTATACAAATGGCAAGCTGGCAGTGTGGCTAATTTATTCATTATCCATCCTAGAAAAATAATTAAGTCATGCTTTCTTTCCCGGTGCTTCATTACAGTTTAGCAAGAACCCTCCACCCCTTTCTTTGGAGCCGTCAGTAAGAATGCTTATTAAAATAAATTAGCTGTAAAACTTTTTTAACTCTGTCTTAAAGAAAAACTAATCCACTTTTCTAGTGGAAGCAACATTGATTAAATAAATTCAGTTTCATGCAGAGCAGATTAATTCCTTTAGCCACAGTTCCAACCTTAAATGATGTTGTAGCTGTATTAGTTTGAACAGTGTGTAATAAGCTGTAAATTCATAATTGGTATTAACCGCTTTTAGTGTGTCTTTCTTTGTCTCTTATGGGTGACATTCCTTATTTAAAAACAGGGGCAGATGTGAATGTTACAAATGTCTGTTTGATATTTTCTCTATGCATGTGATATACACAGGTTGGGGCAAAAAGTAGGTTTACAGTTGTGAGTATGGGAAATGGAGTTTATTCTTGTATTGTTATTTATGAATTACTAGAGGCCCAGTGCACAGATTTGTGCACTTTGAAGTAAATTAAATTAGAAGGTGGCCGGCAGGGCGGGACTGGGCGGGATGGGCCGAACAGCCTTGGAGCCAACCTCCCGCAGTCCCTCCCTGGCCAGCCCCACCTGGGGCGGCACCTGGGCTTGAAGGGCATCTGTGGAGTGAGCAGGGTTCCTCTGGCAGGTTGGGTCCCTCTGCTTGGCCTGCGGGAATGGGGCTGAAACCGGCAGTCCAACATCCCCTGAGGGGTTCCAGAGGGCGAGAGGGCACTCTACAAAGTTGCTGTTGCTTGGCAGTTCCTGCGTTGAGTGTCTGCCCCTGGTGGTCAGTGCGCATCATAGTTACTGGCTGATTGGCCAGATTCGTGCACTAGTGGGGTCCCTCGGTGTGGCCTGTGGGGATTGGGCCAAAATCAGCAGTCCAACACCACCTGTCGCTCCTGCCTGCTGCTCCTGCCTACTGCTTCCACTCATCCCAGCCCCACTGCACCTGCCGGGGGCTCACACCTAGTTAGTCCAGATCGAGAGAGGCTTGCGCCACCACAGCGGCCCTTGCCAGCTGTGAGCCCTGCCTCTGGTGCTCGTGGTCATCTTAGTGGCACTCCTGCTGTGGGAGTGCACTGACCACCAGGGGGCAGCTTCTGCATTGAGCATCTGCCTCCCGGTGGTTAGTGAACATCATAGTGACTGGTCAACTGGTCGTTCGGTCATTTAGTCGTTTGGTTGCTTAGGCTTTTATATAATAGACTAGTAGCCCTGCACACGAATCCGTGCACCAGTAGCTTGCTGTCACCCTCCTGTAGCTCTCTGCTTGCTGCCCTGCCCTCCTGTAGCTCCCCCCAAGCCCCCCCCCCCATTGGCTTGCTGCCCTGCCTCCTCCTGTAGCTCTCTGCCACCCGCTTGTACCTTGCTGGCACACCCTCCTGCTGATCCGAGATCTGGTTGTGACTCACTTGGTCGTTACGCCTCAGGGTGTAACGGCTAATTAGCATATTACTCTCTTATTATATAGGGTGATTACTAGAGGCCGAGTGTGTGAAATTGCATGAGACCCAGATCCGCTGCGGGACCCCAGACCCGCCATGCGGGGCTCTGACTCTTACCTGAGTGCTGTGGATATAGACCTGAAAAAAGCTAGCGCCAAAGCTGTTACCATTTCCTGGCCCTTTTGCCCCGGCACCGAGTCACTCTGTGTGGGGACTGGGCATCTTCCAACCTTAGGTAAACCCCAGGTTCATTTGAAGGCCTATACAAACAACTGCAAACCTACTTTTGCCTCCTTCTGTATTTATTTAATAAACTCATTTTTTTACACACTGTATATTAATTAACTGTACACAAAAAAACTTTGGATATTTGTGAGACTTCTATTGTGGATTATATTTAAATCAAACTTGCTCAGCAAATCCAATGAGTAACATGACAATATTTGGACAAAATGATAAAGGCATTTTTCTCTTGAAGCACTTTTTTTTTTAGTTGTGCATGTTGAGTGTATCAATATCTATCCAGTTGATTGCATTAATACCTATCAAAATATATTTCCATTTTCTCATAATTTTAAAAGGGAAATAGTGTGTTATTTTCATATATGACTGTCCTCAGTTCCTTCTCCACATGTATACACTCTTTCCTCCAAGAGATTAAATCTATTTCTCCACATTTTGAATTTGGATTTTCCCTGTAATTTTCTTATACCAATAGAATGCTGTGAAGGTGACACTGCATAATTTTTAGGCCCAGGAAACTTCTGATTTTGTCTTTAGGGTCTAGTCTTCATATAAAAAAGCTCAGGCTACAGTAATAATGAATTAGTGCAGTCCCACACACATAGTCATAAGCTTCCACATGGAAGCATGTAATCATCCCATTCACTGGAACTCAAGATGAAGCTATCATGTATATACCAGTCCCACCTGAGTCCCTAAATGAAGGAGGTTGTATGTGTGATTCTGACCAACACCATATAGAATGAAAGAACCTAGATAAGCTTGGCCAACCTACAGAATAACAAATAATACATCTCTATTTAGCCACTAACTTGGGAAATAATGTGTTATGAAGCAACACATAACTGATGATGACAATTTCTTAGTTAAAATGTTAAAAAGAATAGAGAAATGCATTCTTTGGTTATTACTAATATTTTAGACTTAAACTCTATTTAAGATTTCCAATGTCCCGATTTATTAATTTTCTCTCTCCACCAACCTCCCAATTGTATATTGACTTTTTGGCTTGAATAATTTCATTAATCATCTTTGTTATTAATTTCATAGCAAGATTTCAGACAATAATTTCTGCTTTCAGAATATACAAGCGTTGGTTGTCATTATTCTAATGCTCATTGAATTAGGCCCAAAGGTATATTTCAGGAGAAAATATATTTCACAGAAAGGAGTATTTGGCAATGGAAAATCACATGTGTTCAAATTTGAAGAGATAAAAGTGGTTGGAAGTTGTATATTTAAAAATGCACAAAGGTATTCTTTACTCTGCCTCCAGAGTGATGTATATAATTTTTAATTTAAACCATTGCAACTTGGCCTTAGCTGGTTTTGCTCAGTGGATAGAGCCTGTGGACTGAAGATCCCGGGTTCAATTCCAGCCAAGGGCACATGCTCAGGTTGAGAGCTCGATCCCCAGTAGGGGGTGTGCAGGAGGCAGCCAGTCAATGGTTCTCTCTCATCATTGATGTTTCTGTCTCTCTCTCCCTCTCCCTTCCTCTCTGAAATCAATACAAATATATTAAAAATAAGTAAATAATAAACCATTGCAACTTGGTGCTTAAAACTTTTTAATAACTCACTATGTATTTGTCATAAGGCTGCCTTCACATGTGCCATGTAAGGTCTTCCTGTGTCATTTTCACACTTCTCTCTCATTGCCTCTTTCCACTTCCAATTTTATATTCCACCATTTCTGGTCCAGGTAACCTAGACATGAGTGTTGCTCCTTTGCTTTTGCCTAATTTCTTTTATCTGGAATGTCCCTTTCTTCATTCTTTATCTGTACTTTCTTCTTTAACTTTTCCTAATACCTTAAGACTTAGTTCAGGCCTCACTTCTTTCCTGCATATTCCCTGCCACCCATGCTCCTAATCTGGGCCTCCTCCTATATACAAATAGCATTTGTGCATACCTTTACTATAGCACTCTATGGTACTTATCCCAGAATGCTAAAATTATATGCACATTTGCTATCTTCCCTATTTGTAGGAGAAAATAATAAATGTTGCACATATGGAAATTCAGGATAAGGTGGCTTTATAACCAAGTGACATGATTCAGGTAATAAATTCTCCTCAAGAATGAGTTATCTAATGGATATAATAACTTTCTATAACTTTTTTATTAGATGTTATGTAACATAAATATGATGTTAATGCTGTAAACTTGGCAAATTTCAATTTCTTGTCAGTTCACTAATGGCTCATATTAAATACCACTTAATGGTGGTGTCATTAGAAAAATAAAAGGGCTTTTCTATTTTTCAAAATATTGGGTTAGGGGTCAAGATAATCTTTGACTTCTCAGTGTATAATAACAATGAATTATTGAGTTTTATTTTTGGGGAATGAGAGGCAATTGAAAACTGATTTATAAAGATCCATATGTCAATGTTTACTGTCCTAAATAGTTGTTAATCTATAAGTGGTCAATGTAGTAAACACTTTATTGCCACTGAAATTAAAAGAACATGTCAGATGTTATTTCATCATTTCACAAAACACTTAATTCTGAAGTTCTGGTTTAAGATGACAGATTGAACACGTATATTTAATTTGGTTTTTATCTGATACCCCACAAAACCTACTGTGAAAGAGTTACCTTAAAGTGTGTGTGTGTGACACAAAGATAGGAAGAACAGAAAAGGAAATAACAGCAACATTTTTAAATTCTGCAAACAAATGGCTTAATGGTAACTGACATAGTACAACCAAAAAAGTTAATTTATGGTCCAGCACTAGATAATATTGAAAAAAAACCTACACAAAAAGAGTAAAAAAGTCATCAGAACACTTAGGAACTCATATACCACTTGCCTTTAGAGTGGAATGGAGGGGGTGAAAGTAAAGACTGGCTGGAAACTGCTTGAAAAGTGTTTAGTTTTCCATATCAGTTCCCACCAGCATGACACCAATGACTTCTCCCCCACCCCAATGCCCCCACACTCCTAGTCTAGATATTAATCCTTAGAGGTGTAAAATAGTCTCCAGATCTTAGCTATTATAATCGTGCTGCTATGCTCATAGGGGTGATATATTCTTTCTGATCAGTGTTCTGAGTTTCTTAGGATATATTCCTAGCAGTGGAATCACTGGGTCAAATGGCAGTTCCATATTTAATTTTTTGAGGAAACTCCATACTATTTTCCATAGTGGCTACACCAGTCTGTATTCCCACCAGCAGTGCACTAGGGTTCCCTTTTGTCTATATCCTGGCCAGCACTTGCCATTTGTTGATTTGTTGATGGTAGCCATTCTGACAAGTGTGAGGTGATAACCTCATTGTTATTTTAATAGCATCTATCCTATGATTAATGACTTTGAGCATTTTTCTATGTCTCTTGGCCATCTGTTTGTCCACCTTGGAAAAAGTGTCTATTTAGGTCCTTTGTGCATTTTTTAATTGGATTATTTGTCTTCCTTTTGTTGAGTTGCATGGGTTCCTTATATACACTGAGTGGCCAGATTATTATGACCACCTGACGTTTGTGGGAAAATTAGCTATAATTTCCTGCTGAAGTTGCTAGAGGACCAGATCATTATAAACGTCTGAATAGCACAACATACCTAAGTATCATTGCTGATCAAATTCATCCTGTCATGTTGATGGCATATCCCAATGGAGATGGCTTCTTCCAACAAGACAATGCACCATGCCA
>NW_005357846.1:4156099-4189590 GCF_000412655.1 Myotis brandtii | reverse complement strand
AAGTTAAAAGAGCCATCAGGCAGCTGGTTCCACAACCATCAAATCTCACAGAACTGGACAGTGCTATTCATCAGGCATGGTGTCAGATTCCTCACATCACCTTTCAACATCTCATGGAGTCAATGCCAAGAGAATCACTGCAGTATTGAAGGCAAAAGGTGGCCCAACGAAGTACTGATGGGGTGGTCATAATAATCTGGCCAGTCATAATAATCTGTCCACTCAGTGTATTTTAGATATTAACCTCTTATCAGATGCATCACTGGCAAATATGTTCTTCTATACAGTGGGTCTCCTTTTAATTTTGTGATTTCTTTTGTTGTGCCGATAGCATCCATCAATAGATGAGTAGATAAAAAAAGCTGTGGTACATTTATACCATGGAATACTATGCAGCAGTGAAAAAGAAGGATCACTTATCCTTTGAGACAGCATGGAGGGTACTGGAGAGTATTATGCCAAATGAAATAAGTCAGTCAGAGAAAGACAAGTATCACATTATCTCACTCATATATAGAATCTAATGAACAAAATAAACTGATGAACAAAATAGGTCCAGAGACATAGAAGCATGGAACAGACTGTTGAATCTCAGAGGGAAGGTGGGAGTGGGTGGGAAGAGATTAACCAAAGAACTTGTATGAGTATATGCATAACCCATGTCCACAGACAATAGTGTGATGAAGGCCTGGGGTCAGGGGCAGGTACAGGTTAGAAGGAGTCAATGAGGAATAAAAGGGGACATCTGTAATACTTTTAACAATAAAGATCCATTAAAAATAATAGTGTCTTCTTGAGAAGCATTGAACACATTCTTTTCTCTACTAGGTTTGCCCTTACCTTGGTTTCATTAAGTTTCTGCTATCTCCTCCATGGTCTTCTGTATTGGGTAAAGTGAGGATAGCCCCAGATAAGTTTCTTATTTTGACTTCTCATAAGAGCTGCAGATGGCTCATGTTAGAGGCAGAAAATTGAGGTTAGTTGATTCCCACTGACCATATTCATATTGAAAATTCAGTCCATGGCCCACACTGCAGCCCGGCTGTGTATTCCAATGTGGCCCTATGGGTCTAATAACTCATGCTTTCCCACTGAATTATGCAGAAATGACTCATATAAACTTTCAGGAAACCTGGACCTAGATAGTGTGCCAGAGACTTTATTAAAGTTATGTTTCTAAGGATCCTCCAAACAATATTGACAATATTAAATTTTCTTTGACTAGGGAAGTATATGCTTGGTGTTCAGTTTTACAAAACTAAACCAAATGGGATTTCAGGTGTACAGGCATGATATAATTCAAAAGAAAATCAAGAGGAATAAATACATAAAATTAGGATAGTAAAAATGTAATTAATGTAATAGGTAATTGCTAAGGAGCTAATATTTCTATTATTTTTAAAATATTGATGGTGAGGTACAAGCATATTTTATTATTATTATTTAAACTATATATAAATGGTATATACTCTTCTGTATGATAAATTTTACAATAATATTTCAATTTTCATTGTATAGGAATCAGAAGCATGTGTTTCTTAAATATTATATCTCAACATTGTTATTAATAAGCTAGGTTATGGTTTCATAAATGATTAAAATATTAATGAAACATTAGATTGTTACACTGGGATCTGAATTTAGTAATAAAAGATATAACACTTTTTTTTCATGTTTTTCCTGTTTTGAAGGCGATTGTAAGTTTTCTTTGAAGAGTTCACAGTTTGATAGGAGTTCCAGAATAAACCGTTCTGAATGCTAAATAAATGCCAGTTGTAAATAGGAGATTTGCAAATCAAAACTAACTTGTTCTTAGAAATAGTCCTATAAAAGGAAGTTAGATGTTCTCTTTTTTATTTTAATGCAGATTTTTAAAAATATTTCTTATCTTAGAATAGTTTTAGATGTACAGAAAAATCTGTAGATAGTACAGAAAATTCCCATACACCCCACACAATTTCTCCTGTTACTAACATCTTACTTTAGAATGTAGATTTGTCATAATTAATGAACCAATATTGCTATATTATTATAACTTAAAGTAAGTACTATTTCAGGTTTCCATAGTTTTTACCTACTGCTCATTTTCTCTTCCAGGCTACAACATTACTTTTAGTTATGCTTTTAGTTATGTCTCCTTATGCTCCTCAAAGCTGTAACAGTTTCTCAGACCTTCCTGGTTTTTAATGACATTGACAATTTTGAGGAATTTGGTGAGGTATTTTGTATAATGATCCTCTATTGGAATGTTTCTGATATTCATGATTAGAAAGGATTCATGTTTTTATTTGGAAGAAGACCATAAAGGTAGAGTCATTCTTCAAAAAAAAAAAGAAAAGGTGCATACTATCAATATAATTTATCACTTACTGTTCATGTCAATCTTGATCTCCTAGTTGAGGGCTTGAAGGTCAGATTTCAGATTTGCTGTTTTGTTTGTTTGCTTGTTTCTTTTTCTCTCATCATATTGCATTCTTTGTGTAGAAATCGCTATGTGAAGTACACACTGAAAGAGCTGGGAGTCATTCTTTATTTCTTGGAGGACAGATTATGTACATATATAATTTGGATTTCTTCTGCAAAGGAGATTTGCTTATTTTCCACTTTAAAATTCAATCATGTATTTACCAGTGTTACCTCACAATTACTCGTGCTATACTTTGGATTATAATTTATCAGTATTTTATTTTGTTGCTCAATTTTTTCCAGCTTTATATATTGGGAGTCTTTTCCGAAGGCTCTTCTGTGCCTTTTCCATAACACCATTTTATCTTTGTTGAGTACTTCCTTGTTTTCTTTCTTTGGCACAAGATATGCCAGTCACATCTTATACTAGTATATATTTCCTGCCCTGGTCCTAGAAACAACTATTTTTCCAAGAAATCCTGGTTCCTTTTATTAAAGAATGGTTTTAGAAACCAAGATCTTAGTGTAAAGTGCTCATTGCTACTGGAGAGTCCTTATTATTTGGGATTCCAAGCTGACAGAGCAAGAAAATATATGTGGACATACTAACATATTCATATACACATATCTATAAATATTTAAATATATTTCCATTTGTATCTATATTAAACTAAACATGAGTTCATATTAATTTCTCTAACTCTAATCCGTTAACACCTGAAACAGACTAGTCTTCCCTTCTTAATCATCTCTAATCTCCCACTCCAACAGTGATAAACCTGGTTCCCTTTACTCATTATTCATTTTTTCATTTGTTTAATTTCATATGTGCATATGTCTGTGTGGTTTCCACATGTACATATGTATATTTGTTTCAAAAGTATTAATTCATACTATCTTGGAAAATAAATTTATTAACTAGAATATAATTCATATGGGCCCTATGCACAATTTCTTTTTATTATTGGTGATAAAGACTTTACTAATTTCCAAATATGGTAGTTTTGACCCAACAACTGATGCCTAATTTTAATGGAAATAATCCCTAGTTCAATATCTAATCAAGCATTTAGTCAGCTCTAAATGATCAGCATATAGAAAAAAAGTTTTATAAATGTGTAACCTGTATATAGAAAAGATAAGTATGTGGATTTGCTGAGAATTAGAAGGTCCTGAGAGAGATAATTCTCTAGGACAGGAAGAAAAGCTGTGTGTGTAAGGAACAATGCTGCTTTAGTGTCTTAATATGGTGTTGAATTTTAAAGCCGATATCATTTTTTATGGCAATAAATAGAAAATCCAATAATGTAACCGGAGTTTAATTAGTAAAGTTTTCTAGAAGTTACTTACATAAGTAAGATTGCTTTGGGTTGGTAAATAAGTTATTGTATGTTTATGTTGGTAAAACATGCCTTAGTCATCTGAAATACCCTTCACCAACACAAATGAAAAAGAACAATTATATTTCAGTATATATGTTCATAGTCATATGTCTGCCTGATTAAAATTTTTAAATTGAATTTGGGGAAGAAGTAATTTTGTCGGTAAAGTAAGTTTAAGTTTAGAGCCCCAGCAGGAGAAGAGAGTATCATGAACTTTCTTTTACTTTCGACCTACATCATCCATACTCCCCAATCCTAATCACTATCACATCAATTCCACTTAAAGGAAAATAATGCTAAAAAGCAACCTATTGCGAAAGAAGCTGGTAAACTGAATTAAAACAAACAAACAACAAAAAAACAACTTAAAAGGAGCAGAAGTGTGTGGCAAGTTCCCTTTTATTGTCACCAAAACACGCTGGAATTACATAAAGCAGGAAAACTGGTACTATAATCTGGTCCCAAAGTTTGCTTTGGCATTTGAAGAGAATTCAAAAAGAAAATGAAAGAAAAACTCTAAGCATCAATTTAAAAAAGAGTATATATGGCTCATTAAGATAATGTAATCATGCAATTAATTGAAAATAAGCTTATGGATATGAACACTGATATTTCATAGTGAGAAAACCTTGACTACTTCTGTTCACTGTTAAATATTCCTCCCTTTGAATTCTGAATTTTTATTTTTCTCTTTTGACCCATTCTCACTCTGTGTCTTTGTCTCTTTTGCCCTCTTATATTTATTTTTATAACTATTTTTAAATAAGAAATGTTACAATTATAAATATTAAAGGATATTTAATTACAAATTTAGAAAAATCATTTCAATTAATATCTGTACTTTTGTCAAAAATGTGGTAATTCATGTGGTTGCCAGGTACCCTCTATTGGAGTTCCACAAATTTGGAGCTAGTTCTGCATATTTTCAATTCAGCTTACATTGTACATAATAAAATCTGTATTTATTATTTCATTGAATTGCTAGTTTGAACAGACTTGAAAATTTCAAATGTATCTTCCTACATCTGTCATTTTTTACTCCCCTAAAAATTCAGTGTAGATTTTGATTTAAAACACTACTTAACATTATAATTTTATCAATATAACATTTTAAAATTTATATAAATAATTTTGTGAAAAATTAAAAAGAATTAACAATTCAGAAATATTCATGAACATTTCCTATCAATTTTATTATTAGACTAACCATTGACACTAACAACTATTACAACTCAAGATCTTCTTACATTTTATGTTTTGCTAATTTTAGCACAAGAACAAACTAAAAATAAGAGGAAGAATAGCTCTGGCATAGAATAATTAAACCTAGACATCTTGGTGAAAGTAGATTAATTTTTTCTTCTATAGAATAAGATATTTATTTCTGTTCTTGAATTATAAGTACAGAAATTAACTAGACTAAAAGAGAAGTTATACTGTGCAAAGAAAGATATAAGCTACTGATGGCAGATACCTAATACATTGAAGGTGTATATCTCCTGAAAAAAGCAAGTTAAACACATAGGGAGATTAAACACATAGGAGGTTAACACATAGTTGGGTAGAACAGAGAAAAAGCATGAGTGTATGTTTTATCAGATTTCTTTGATTTTTGAAAAACAATTATTCAAAGTGAGTCATATAGGGACAAGAGGAGACAGCATGTCAAGCCCACCCTGCAGCTTCCCCTTCAGTCTCAGCTCTGAGCAGTAGTTCATTTCACAAGCTGACATGGCTTCTGAGGAGAACCAAGTTCTAAGGGCAAAACTAGTCTTTGCTCTTCTGCTGAAGTCGGTGACAGCCAATGCTCTCTTGCTCTGCTTGTTTATCTGAAAAATGGGAGAAATAAACATGATTCACCTTCCTTTCTGGCATTCTTCCGATAAATAATAATTAAAACTTAAACCTTATAGCAGAGAAGTACTGTCAAGATTGATGTTCAGGTGTTGAATTTGATCACTTTTGCTTTTTAACTAAAATAATTATCTCTAGCTGTTCCACCCTTTTTCTGTTGTAAAATAGTCATAAGTGCATATTAACAAAAACTTCTGTAAAATATGTTCTATTCTCTTGCTTTCCCAAATATGTCTCCATAATAAGAAGTAATCCAGGTTTGAATGTAAACTTGCTGGATTTCTTAGAATTCCAGCCACGGACATTGTGGTATAGGTTTTGAAAACCCTTGGCCCCTAGCCCCAAGTTCTCAACCTTCCTCTACACAAATGCCCACAGTCTATATACTCCTTAAAATGTCCCTCTATCCCATACTATGATGTTTCTTCACTGATGTGGAAAAGACTGAGAAATAGCCACTAGTGAGATAGTAGTATTGTGGGCCCAGAAGGCAAATGAAGTATATATTATTAAGTAAAAGGAAGCTATTTTGTCAAAATGTTTCAGATCAGTCAAGTCAGATAATGACAGAAATGACCAGTTGACTAATTTAACTGGGTATTACTGGTAACTTTAACAAGAACTATTTGGGTAGAATGATGGGAATGAAAGCCTGAAACTTTAAGAGACAATCACATAAGAGGAATTGGAAAAAAAAGGTGTATAGTTCACTAACTTAAAGCAATTTATTTTAAAGTGAGATGGAGAGAGAACACGTGACTTCCATGGAAGAAGATTCAAAAGTAGCAGAAATAAACAAGTAGAAGTTGATAAAAACAAATCCATGTATCTCTCTCAAGCTCACTTTTCTTTTTAAAATGAGAGACATGTTACAATGTTAAAGTGGAGGGGAATATACTGAGAGTAAAATGTCCATTGTCCACTCTGGGACTATTTCTCTGCATCCTTATATCTTGGTGCCTTTCTCTCTCTCCACACTGCCTTTAATTTTCTCGTTCTCTTTTCACTTATCTTTTTTTCTTACTATCTTTTATTTTGCTCATTACAAAGATAAATACCACTAAAATTTCATATAAACAACAAAGTTTATTGTGCACATTTTACTGGAATTTTTAATTTACTTCAATGGAGGTCCTTAAAACAAAATTTTAGTTAATAGATAAGGAGTGCAATGTAATGACAAGATTTTTTTGACTAGAGAGATTTTATCTAGAAAACATGTCAAAATTTAAGACAATCAAATTTACTAAAAGAATCAAAATATAGGTTTCCCCCGTGATCCCAAAGTGGAACATACCTCTGACAGCGTTGGTAAACCAAAATGATCTAGAGCAGAGTAAGCTCCATTTTTCTGAATGTTCACATTATGCCACTTCACTTAGACCTACATTAGAATCTGTGATCACCAATGTAGGTTTTCCTCAAAAGTGAAGGGCCCTAATGAGAGTGCGGTGATACCTGTATCCCAAAATCTCATGGTCTACTGTAACAAAATCAGAATTTAAATATGCATGCATACACAAATCATTTCTTTAAATTATTCAAAGTCTGATGCTATTTTAATGCAAGTATTAAAGAAAAATAATACCACGAGTAATCTGAGGTACCAATGACCATTTTCACATGTACCATTTGCTATTTATTGATCCTGGGCTATAAGCCTTCCATTTACCCAAAAAGTACTTCATGGTACAAACACAACTTTATGTTCTATATGCCAACCAAGCTGCTCCTGCCAATACGAGGCTTCTAATCTCAGAGGTAAGAAAGAAGCAGGTCAATCTGGGTGTCCATTTTTTTCAATTAGCTAAGCTTCTGAACTGAATTTATCTCCCAAGAATGCATCTATGTAGACCCATACAGACTGGGTATGAAAGGGCTCTTGGGAATTTATTTAGTGCCTGAATGAAAATAAAACTAAACTGAGAAGGAATTATTTTTCAAACTTAAAGGCTGTGCCCTCTACTTCAACATCCCTAACCACCAATCCCAGGACTTTAATTTAAAGGATAAAAATATTGTTTAGTGTGTGTGTACTCTTCTCACATAACTGCCCACTGCTTGAAAGTTCTGCAGCTGGCCTATTTATCACACAATTGATGGAGTTAGATCCCCTCTGCCCTTCTCTGGCTAAGGATTACAAACAGTTAGCTAAACGGATTTTCTGCTGACAAAAGCTTATTTTTAACCTAGCTAGTTTCTTAAAGAAAATAACTTCTTGGAGTAGTTTATATTCTAAAGCTTATTTGAACCTATACACCCAAACAAAGCAATGTTTACATATCCAAAATGTGCAATTTCTCTATAGTAACATTTAACTAGATTGTCTTGCAGTCTATTCTTCTATCGCTGATGAATTTTTTATCTGTAAAGCCTCCTACTGTGAAAAATTTGCTAGAAAACACCCAATAATCATGTAAATGATTGCCATATAAGCAGAACAGCAGGTTTTCTCTTAGCTTTGAAAATGATTGTGGAAAGTTCACTGAATGAGGTGCTTTACTTATAAGAAAAGATCCACATTTGAGTTCTGTTTAGAAATCCTAATGTGGATATTTCTGAGTGCTAATACAAGAAGGGATCGGGGGTTCAGATGAGACTATCTAGAGAGAAATACCCCTGACTGTTCATGAACAGTAAGATATTTCTTATAATTGACACTATCTCATTTAGTGGTCTGGTAGATTGGACATATTGCACAGCAATAATAGTAAAATGTTTATTTATAATTTTCATCTCATGTGTGGCAAAATGTTCACTTGGAGTGATTGTTACTTTTATCTTTTGAGAAGTGTCACATCTATTTTCTAAGTTATTTGATCTTTCCATGGAGGTTGTGCTATCTCCTTTAAATTATTTATAATTAAATGAATTACAGTGTGTGTTTTTTTAAAATATAGTATTATTGATTTCAGAGAGCAAGGGAGAGATAGAAACTTCAATGATGAGAGAGAATCACCAATTGGCTGCTTTCTGTACGCTCCCTACTGGGGATTGAACCCACAACCCGGCATGTGCCCCTGACTGGGAATCTATCTTTGACCCCTGGTTCATAGGTTGATGCTCAACCATTGAGCCACAAAGGCCAGGCTCAAATTACAGTTTTCCGAACCAGCCATTTGCAATATTCTCCAGTTGTGGATGAGGGAGTGGTAGCTTTCTACTCTTTAAATTTCAAAGCATCCCTTCTTGGCTGCCACAGAGACGGAATGCTCCCTTCACACTGGGCACTCTATGTTTCTCTGTCTCTGCCTCTCTGGAACCAAAGCAGGCCCAGGAGGAGTGTTTCCTACAACTTTGCCTCCAGTGATTTCTCAACAGTTAGGTTGTACTACTAGGGGCACTCTCCCTGCGCTCTGAAGTCTGTTTTTGCTAGTGCTTGCTAAATTTGGCCACTTACTTTAAGGGTGGATTCTGTTAATATTGATGATTTTTAGAAATATTAATTTTTGCTTATGTTTCTTATCTCAGCCTCTTAGTTTTATTATAGTAGATTTAGGACTTCATTTTCCATGTTGATTCTGTAGGGTTTCTAGCAGAAAAGACAGTGATTTTACTTTATGCCATATTTATCCAGCAAGTTAGGACATATAAAAAGATAAGTTAAAAAAATTGACCTACAGTGTAGGAAAATAACTTCATATACTCAAGTATACTGTTAATATTAAGCATAATTACACAGATCTGAACAATGACTATAAACATTATATTGGGTATGCACTCTGTTCCACATGTTTTAGTACTCTCTTAATCACATAATCTGTTTTGTTCAAACTGTTTTTCTTAGTGTTCACTGATGTGGATTCTGGTGGTATTCTGAGCATTGCATTCTATACTGAGATGTTGCTTTCTACTAACAGGGAATTATTTGTAAGCCTTTTTATAAAAGAAAGATCTTTTATATTGCTTTGCCAAATTATTCCACCATTTTCCCCCACAGGGTTATGCCTTAATTTTCCAAAATAGAATGAACACACAACTCAGAGTTGGGGAATTGGAATTTTCATTTTAAATTCACCATTTTTTGCTTGAGTCCGATTTCACAAATTCATTCTTTTTTATTTTTACTTTTGCAGCTTGAATGAGAAATAATAATATAGAACACTTAGTGTTGTATGACAGATAAATAAGATATTATATAATAAAAGGGTAATATGCAAATTGACTAAATGGCAGAACTACCAGAATGCCTATGGCCCCTTGCCCTGGCTGGCCCTGCCCACGGCCCCTTATCCCAGCCAGCCCACCCCTGATGGCCCTAATCGGGGGCAGGCCAGCTGGACCCCACCAGTGTACAAATTCGTGCACCGGGCCTCTAGTAAAGTATATATAAAAAAAACCTAATACAGACTTTGATACAAAATATGTAATCATGGATGGACTGGAGAGAAAGAGAGAGAGAGAAAGAGAGAGAGAGAGAGAGAGAGAGAGAGACCTCGATGTGAGAGGGGCACATCAATTGGTTGCCTCCTGCACGTGCCCTAAAAGGTGCCAAGCACAAGTACCTAAACGAGAGAGAGAGAGAGAGAGAGACCTCGATGTGAGAGGGTTGCCTCCTGCACGTGCCCTAAAAGGTTCCAAGCACAAGTACCTAAACAGACACTTCTCCAAAGCAGATATACAGATGGCCAAGAGACATGAAAAAATACTCAAAGTCACTAATTATCAGAGAGATGCAAATTGAAATGACAATGAGGTATCACTTCAAACCTGCCAGAATGGCTACCATCAACAAATGATAAGTGCCAGGGAGGATGTGGAGTAAAGGGAACCCTAGTACACTGCTAGGTTATCATTTATTCATTGATTTATTTATATATTTAATGAGTGCTAGCATTTATGGAAATCCAGTTTGCTAGATTTTGGAATACAGAAAGAAGAGTAAAAGTGCATTGTATACTGGAGGGTATAATTTACTAATAGATTTTATATATCAGGCATAGTGATAAATGCTTTAAGCAAGTGATCTCTTGTAATTCTTTCAACAGCCCTTCAAGGTTGGCTGCTAGTGTATCTATCACAGTAAGCGTAGATTTGGAAGATAGATTTCTAGATTCCCAGATCTGTTATTTGTGCAAATTAATTGTGAATTTGGGCATGTTAATTAAGATCAGTGAGCCTCTTCAGTAAGTGGAGGAAAAGAATAAATCCCATTTCAGACAATTGAGACAATAGATATAAAGGGATTTACATACTTAATTCTTTTTTTTACACAATGCTAAGTAATTTTTATGAGAGTAAAGGCTCAATAAATGACAGCTATTACTATAAAGTAGATTTATTAGTCCCGTTTCACAGATAAAGAAATTGTGTCCCAGAGAGAGTACATGTGGTCAAGATCCCCCATCTGCTAACTCCAATGGCTGTGCTTCTAACCTGCACTCCAAATTGGCCTGATTCCTCACAATGAGAAGTTTTTAATCTACTTGGTGAGAAAAACATAATTTAATCAGATATTAAAATGAGATTCTTTCTCTCATGAGTTTTGAACAAAGGCCAAGAACAATACAATGATTAAGAAAAGGTGCCAGAGTACAGAACATACTCAGAGTTATGAAAATAGTTCTACCAATATTAGCTCTTCATCTGCCTGGAAGTTTGAAAATAGTTAAAATTGAAATGACTGGAAAATAGTGCCTTTTGCAGGGAAGCGATGTCAGTAGGCTCTATGTTCCTTCATGAAGGAAAGTGGGTATACTTTTTCTCCAACAAAACTTAAGGTTTGGGGCTTCAACAGAAATATTTAGAGACCTTGACATGAGTCTGGGGTTTTCAGGGAGCAAAAAGACAGGGTCTAACTTTATTGAGAAAAATTTAGGTGTAGATGACAGGCTAGATGGGTTTTAGATAAAGTAGGTATGATAGGGAGGATTCCATTCCAAGGCCTAAACCATCAGAACCAAGAAGATCTTCTGTGTTTAGGAAGACCACTTAGAAGGGCAAAGATACCATCCTCAGGTTTTGGGGATAGTGTAGAATCAACAGTGGGTACAGAGAGAAGAGTGACACTATTTATTTCCTATAAAATTATTTTCTGTTGGAGTCTTCCAGTAGAAGGTTCTATGAAGACCTAAAAATAATGCCCCATGAGCCTAAAATTTTACTTCTATCATTAGAAGCCACGTGAATCAGATTACATTGTACCAGTCAAGTAGGATCTTTATACCATCGTCTTTCCCCGACCTTAGCTCCAATTTGGAGAGGCCTGATATTATAGATAGTTTAGTCAATTGAGGAGGACATAAACTAGGACTAGTGAGGATGTTGACCCAATGCCTCCTTACTCCTAAAATCACACTGAGGTTCCCAACCAGGGCTGGAGAAACTTTCAAGTGGTAAGAGCTTAGAATTGTGATAGTATATTGACTAGAACTTAATTAGTTAAATGGCTTTGCTCTTGTGACTAGAAGTAATGAGAATATTTGGGACTTGCCTTTACCTGGCAGAAAATTATCATAGGTTAGGGGACATAGAAAGATTAATAAATGCATATAATAGCTCAGAAAAGAAAGGATAGCCATAGACTCTCAGATACATAAGAGGTAGAATTTGTAAAATCTGGTAACTGATGATAAAGGAAGTTAAGGAGAAGAAGGAATACAGGATGATTCTCAAAGTTTGAGTCAGTATGACTAGGATAGTGATATCAATCAAATTAGATTGTTCACATTAATAAGAAGGAAACAGTAACAGGAATCATCCTACATCATGTCTACATTAAACATTAGATAGTTCATTATTTAGTTCAGACATTGCATATGGAATTATATTGGCTGGTCAAGACAATACATGGCAAACAAAACTTATGCTTTCCATTATTTGGAAAGACAGCCCTAACCCTTTAAGTTAGAATAATACTCTTCCCTTTACTGACTTTTATCACAGGGAGCATTTTTATTTATACGTTTATATGGATATTAAAATGATTCCCCTGATAATGCTCTCCAATATTCTTGGTTTCTTATATCCCCAACTTACTCTCTCCAATGCAGGTAGCTACTTTAACCTGTATGTGTAGTGTTAATCCCATTTCACACTCAAGGACCACATCTAAATTTAAGCTATTTAATGAACTTTATCTTGACAGTTTAAGATTCAGACACCAAATGGTTAACCTAACAAGACATAATATATTATATTCTTATTAACTTGCTCCTACTTCATTATGAACATAGTGCTTTGTCTTTAACTTTGGTAAATTTAGTGCCTCTTTTCTCACCTGGAACTGAATCTAAGTACTAACTCATATCCTCCATGCCACTGGAGATGTCAATTTGATTATTATTACTTGTGCTATTACAATAGCCTCCTAACATATACATAGCTGTTGCCCCAATCCAATACTGTGTTGTCAGAATTACTTATGTAACCAGGAGTGATAGGTAAAATATTTAACACGATGAGGGCATGGTCATTGATTACGCAGAAATGTTGCTGCCTGGGGCTCTGGAACAGAATCCTGGGGTTTTCTTGCTAAGCATGACATTAACTTTGTGGTTGCTGATTTATGGCCAGAAAAGAGGAGAAAATAGGATGACAGAGGAGTTAAAGGTGAAGAGAGGTACTCAAGGACTTAATAGGGTGATCATTTACATTTTCCATCACATTCACAACTGGCCCAGCCATTCTTGTTTGTTCAGGCTGCATTCGTGACTAAACAGAAAGTCACCCTATTTGAAAGATCATGCAGGTTTGCAAAGGGAATAAGGGAGTTCTTGAACTAGCTCATTTTAACAGCATCTCGTCTGTGAAATCAGTGTCTGACAAATGTTCTCAGCCCACTCTCACATCTAAGTGCTAGAATAATGAATCCATGAATCTGATATATTATAGATCTGTTTAAAGCCCTGGTGGCTCTCTGTTTCTTATGACCATAATCCAAATACATGATACTGACATCTACTACTGTAAACAAAGATGCAAAATGTGTGTACCTTTCCACTACCATTCTGCACGCCTGGCACATTTCAATCACAAGTACTCAAATGCATTTTGAGCCTAGCTGGTGTGACTCAGTGGTTGAGTGTCAACCATGAACTAGGAGGTCACACAGTTCCATTCAGGGTCAGGGCACATGCCAGGGTTTTGGTTTCAATACCCAGTAGGAGGCAAGCAGGAGGCAGCCACTCAATTTATTTTCTCTCTTTATCCCTCTCCCTTCCTCTCTCTCTAAAATCAATAAAAACACTACATCAATTCCAAGCATTCTCTTGACTCACTATGATTGATGATGCTTTAGCAGCCTTAACTACGCCCTCCCACATTTACTCTTCTCTACTTCAGTCTCTCTATTCTCAGCTCAACCATTGTTCATCTCAACTTCTTTAGGGATACTAAATGTTCATTTTAAAAATTGAAATATAGTTCACATACTATCAAATTCACCCAATTAAAGTATGGAATGCAGTGGTTTTAGTATATTTACAAAGTTGTTTCAGGTCCCTGAATCTTTGGTAGGTTTCGCTGTTATTTTCTGAAGTGCATATTTCTCACTTAGGTCTTCACCATACTTGCCATTCCAGGTACATCCTGAATTGAAAAATAGAAGGTGAGCATTGGTATCCAAACATGACCAGTCACTGGATGTGCCATAACATCGGGTGGCATGCCCCTTTGGCATGTTCTTTATTGTGCGTAGATCAGTATCAGATCTTGGAAGCAACACCTGATTTCCCTAATGTCCATAGGCTACATCCTGCTGAGCTGTGTCCAGTGCACCAATGATCTTTACTTTTAGCTGGATAAATGTCCCAAGAGGCATTGCACATCTTTCCATGATGATTCTCCTTCCTTTGAGCAAATCACAATTTCTGGACTCTAAGGCTCCCCTGTATCTTCTCTCTTCCTCCAACTCCCAACTCCACTGTCCTACTCGGAACTCTGTTTCAGTCTCTATTCGCAGCTCAACCAATGCTCATCTCAGCTTCTTTAGGCATACTAAGTGTTCATTTCAGAATCATTTTGCCCTGTCATGGCAAGCCCAATAGCTAACAATATATTACCTGCTAACAATATGTTACCCCCAACACAGGACCTGAAATTACTAGATTATCTATTTTCCTGTCCATGCCTCTACAACCTCCTAACTAGACTTGGATATAACATTAAAATGCCATTTTCACAGTAGAATCTCGTTCCAGAAACCCACATAGAAGATCAACTAAAAGATTCTGAGTAATTTATTTAACAATGCCTGCTAAGGAGAAAGTCTGGAGGGGGGGGGTAGATTTCTTATTGCTCTTCTACCCCTCTTTTCTTCTCTTTCTATTCCTACAATGCACCCTGAAGCTACCATAGGAATCATTTATTAATTTTTTTGAAGAAACTCCATACTGTTTTCCACATTGGCTGCGCCTGTCTGCATTCTAACCAGCAGTGCACTAGGGTTATCTTTTGTCCACATCCAGTTTGTTTCACTGTACTTTAAAAGGATGAAATATATTCGTTTTCTTTGGGTAAGTTAAAATAACAACATATGTCACAATTATCAGCTGATTGTAATAAAGCAATGAGTGATTTGTAACTAATGAAATAAATGTGAGTATAAAATTTTAACATTCTAAAGCAAATTAATCTCCAAGTATGTTACACAGACTCAAAAAGAAAGTTATCTTAATCATTATTAAAATTCTGTGAAATTAACTAAATTTGGCAATGATGTTTTATATTTCTTATTGTAGACTATGTACTTTGAAGGACCTCAGTATGCTGGAATAAAAAAAAATGATTTCGGACAGGTCATTTTGGAGAATCATGGATTGAATGTGAAATTCACTGATAAGCTAGGATAAAATATCATTATTCTTTTGGTAGGTTTTATAAAATCCATATTTAATAAACACAGCTATTTTTTTGATTGGTTAGTACTTAAAAAGTAAATGAAAATTGATTACTTATGGGTAAGATATTAAGAAGTGCCATCAGCTGTTTCTAATTTGGAAAATGTTTTCAACTAATCTCTTGAGTCTACTTAAAATTCTTTGCACTTGGAGAACCACAAGTTTTTCTGAAATCAGGCAGATTGGCCACAATTAAAAAAGTTTATGAGGTATTTGTGGTATTTGTCTGGTAATTTGATAAAGTGTAAAATGCCCCTGCAATAATCTTCAAAATGCATTTTTTTAGTAACAAAGATACATTTGAAATAGAGTATTGCGAGGGATTTTAAAAATTGGTCAAACAATATGATATAGAAGTTTCATAGTATCCAAATCCGCATCTTCAGGAATTACAAATATATCTTTATCAAAAATAAAATATCTATGATTGTAATGTTACAGCAATAAACCATTTTCCCCATTTTTAAAAAGTGAATTATGTTTGAAAGCTTATTATCAGGTAAACAGCTCTACTAAGTAATCAACAGAGAAAAGATAACTTACCTAACAAGAGACATTTCTTTCAACCATAGATCAAACTAGATTTTTAAAATAAATTTCATTAAAAAAGTCATTAAATCAAAAATATTGTTAAAGTATCTCTAAAGAGTCTAACTAAAAAAGAATAAATATGTGTGAGGATGGCAGTTATTCTACACATCGTATTTTATAAAATTACTAGAGGCCTGGTACACAAAATCGTGCATGGGTGGGGTCCCTCAGCCTGACCAGCCATCAGGACCGATAGGGGCCATCTCGCCCAGTCCCTATCAGGGCCCATTAGGGCTGGCCAGGGGGAGGGACAAGGGGAAGTTGGCCATGGGAGCACACTGACCACCAGGGGGCAGCTCCTGTAATGAGCGTCTGCTCCCTGGTGGTCAGTGCACGTCATAGCGACCGGTCAACTGGTCATTTGGTCATTTGGTTGCTTAGGCTTTTATATATATAGATTTCCAGTGCACATCATATGTACTGGCCAGTCAGTTGGACAGTTGAATGAACATACAATTGGTCATTTAGTCTTTTATATATATAGATGGCATCTAGTTATTTTTAAATACTTCTAATTTATGATAATACAGCTGATGTAATTCCACTATTTCATGTTAGTCAAAACAAATCAATTCCCTTATAATTATTTGAAAATATGTTCATGTCCATTTTTTATCCATATTATATTTCACAAAAATATAAAATATATTTAGTATTCTACTATACAGAGGATATGTCTGCAGAGATATTTATTATACAGTAGATATGGTGAGATTCAGAAATATTTTAAATTAATTTTTGATATTTTTAAAGAGATATTATTATAAAGTAAACCATAGTTGTTTATATATGGTGAGATTCGGAAATATTTTAAATGGATTTTCTATATATTTTTTTTTACTTTTCTCTTGTTATTAAGGATTATTTAAAAAAACAAAACAAAACAAATTTTCTCTTACCTCATTTTATTGACAAAGATATTTAGCCCAAGGTTGAATAGGCATGGTGAAAGTGACTATTATATGTACCAGATGGATCAGTTAGCAGCCCTAAACACATATTGAACTGATTCTAAACTGGACTCCAGTCTTTGCAAGCTCTTATCTATTTGTAATTCTCTCTCATTCCTAGAACGTAGCCCTCAGGTTCCTAAGAGGAAGCCTATGATGTTCACAGGCTCCTTTCAACCTTGTAGGCCCTGAACTCCTCTTCATGTCCCCTCGGCTTTAGGAGGCTTCTAAGACTTCTGCCAGCTTCTCTACTTTTCACCCTTTGCTTCTGCTCGGATTCTTAGTTTCTTAGACTTCACCTTTGAATTGTCAAATACCTTAGGAAAAAAATAGCTTCAAAAGTTAGGTTCAGGACTTCGGTCTTTTGTTTTCTTCAGAATGCTGACCTTGCAAGTCCTTCAATCCTTGGTAACTTTCTGATAATTTTAAGTGTCTATATTACACATTTTGTCTACCCTTTCCGGTTGTTATTAGTGAGAAAGTTGGTGTAAAATAAGCTGGCCTATTACTGGCTCCATTTAAAAAGAAAATATTCAGCATTGGAATAAGAATCCTCTTTTCTTGTTTATCTTTTCACCTAACTTTAAGATTAAAATATTTATTTACAATGTTTTCTGAATAAATGCCAATATTTGGGGAAGGATGTTGTTTTTTTTTTTTTTAATGATTGGTAGATATTATTCTGGCCTAGATAGTTTCAAGCTATTAATATCATGACCTGGAGAAACAAGCTTTTCAAAACATTTTTAAACCCTATCTCCTTTGAAATATTTATTTATTACAAACAAATTCATAACAAAAACAAAACAAAACAGATGGCTGATAAATAACATGCATGAAAAAAATGCATAAACAAGATAATACAAATAAGATAGAAGGCTATATAATTGATCAGGACCTTATGAAGCTTATTTTATTAAAGGTAAATATTACTATCTATAATAATAAAAGCATAATATGCTAATTAAACCCGATGGCCGAACAGTGGAACAACTGTCCGGACTACCTTCTGAACAACCTTCCAGATGAAGCTAGGGCTGTGAGGGTCAAACCCCTTGCAAGAATTTCCTGCATTGGGCCTCTAGTTACTTATAACTGAAAAAGGAAAAAAAAATGTATCATAAGCAGAGTTACTGCACCTGAAGGATAAGTTCAATTTTAAGATAATGGGTCCAACTAAAATTCAATACTAAATTTTTATGGCCTTATGAACTGAAAATTGCCCATTTATCTGTTCAGGTGGAAGAAATAATTGGGTGCTTATAAAATCACTAATAGTTATAATATAAAACCAGAACAATTATACCAGAAAACTTTTATCCTGCTTACAACAACTATGTTTTTATACATAATTATAGAGTTTTTATATAATACATAAAGACTTAATTTATTGCATAGAAAATCTCATTATCAGCTAAGTGTCTATTATTCATATGGTGAAAACATTACTCATAAAACCTAGTTTAAAATTTATCTATACATATTTATACTGGGTAGGAATAAATTTTGAAATGTTCTATTGAATACAAAGCTAGATTCTCTGTTCAAAAGATACATATAATAGCCATGAACAAATGGTGACACATAATGAAACAATAATGTAAATTCATATTTACCTATTCTTCTTTATGTGTTCATGTGAGCATCCAGAATGTTAACAGAGGTCTAGCTATATCTGAAGATTGATATGAAAAGAGAAAACACCTCAACCAATCACTTTTTCTGCAATGTTACAAAACCACTTATATAGTAACTTTTAAAAAATTGACTATTTAACTCAGTTCACCATTATCTTTTAGTCTCAATTTAATTTTTTAAATTTTCAAATAAATTATTTTAGATTTTATAAGGCACAACCTTAGAGAATGGCAATACACATGTGGGCATATATTGGAATTTTTGAATATAGATAAGTGACTGCCTTCACATATTCTTTTAAAATGTATATGAAGACTAAATTGGTAACAGTTTATTTTTTTGAATTAAAGTTTTTAGTCTATCGATGCATATATGTAAACTCACACACAGATATACCAGAACACACACACACACCTTTCAGCATTTTTATTTGTAAGATAGAGTTTATAAGTCACCCACACAAGAATATGTTCATGACAGTTAAAAACTCATACTTCTGAGTTGCTATAGGCCAGTGGTCGGCAAACTCATTAGTCAACAGAGCCAAATATCAACAGTACAACGATTGAAATTTCTTTTGAGAGCCCAATTTTTTAAACTTAAACTATATAGGTAGGTACATTGTTATTAACTTAAGTAAGGTACTCGTAAGGCTTAGGAAGAGCCACACTCAAGGAGCCAAAGAGCCGCATGTGGCTCGCGAGCCGCAGTTTGCCAACCATGGCTATAGGCAAAATCAATGCTTACTATATTTGCTTTAATGTATAGGTATCATTTTATCTATGTTGTTATACTTTAGGATATAATTTTTAACTTTTACTCATTCTGGAATGTACTCATTTCACTAACAGGAGATGGCTTAAATTCCCCTCCCACTGTGTCTTAACACAACCCAAATTTTTACTTCCACTAGGTAGATGGCCAAAACACCTGGAAACTGTACAGAGAAAACAAAACATTCAACAGAAAGAGAAATGCAAAGAGAAAACTGAACAAGATATCAACTCTAGGAAAATGAATATGTACTATGCATTTTGTAAAGCATATTAAAATATAAAAATAATAATTAAATTATAGTTACACGTGTGATTAAAGAGTAGAAATTTTCTGAATCTATTAATAAGGAGCAGGTTAAATGAAGCTTTTGAAATAGTCTTCAAAGTCTAGATTATTTACTTCTCTAAGTTTTAAATTAAGAAAAATAGTTAATTATAAACAGTTCTTACTCTATTTTTAACTTTTGTAATTAAACAAAAGTGAGTTGTTTTGGTTTTTCAAGTGCAAATTCACATCATTGATAAATAATGATGTTTATTTCCTCCTCTAATTTTTATACTTTATTATGTTTCCTTTTATTATTTAAATTGGATATTGCTATTTGAATTGGACATCCTATATAATAAAGAGCTAATATGCTAATTAGACCAGATAGCAGAACATCTGTCTGGAACCACCTTCCAGAATGACCAATGGGCAGGGTCGCGATGGGCCGAGGCAGCCGGGGCTGCAAGGGCTGAACCCCTTGCACGAATTTCATGCATCGGGCCTCTAATTGTTAAATAATAGAATCAGTCCTGGTAATAATATGATTTTTTTCTTTTTTATATATTTATAAAATATATTTTTAAATATTTATAGTATTGAACCTCTTATTTATCTGGAATAAATATTTGTTATGGTAACTATTACTTTTTATAAGATAATGCACTTTATTTGCCAATGCTTCATTTCAAATTTTGATACTTATAAGTGATATTGGTCTCTGATTTTGTTGTTGTTGCCATTGTTATATATTTGTAAAATGTTGGCAAAATTTACTTATTCCATTGGTCAAATTCGGACCAATGGCCAATACTGAAATTTCTGGAAAAGTGCCATAATCACATGGCAACAAGAAACTTTACTTAAGAAAAGGAATAAATAGTTGAAAACTAATGCAATAATTGATACCTATCTTCATAGTATTTTTTCTTCCTTCCTTCCTTCCTTCCTTCCTTCCTTCCTTCCTTCCTTCCTTCCCCCCTACTTGCCTTTTATCTTGATGTTATATATTCTGTATGTTTGGACAAATGTCCAAGTGACATGTACCCAACAATATAGTGTCATACAAAGTAGTTTCACTATTCTAAAAATTCTCTGCACTCTTCCTATTTATCCCTAATCCCTAGCAACCACTGATCTTTTAACTATCTGCATTTTTTTTTCTTCTTTTCCAAAATGTAATATAGTTGAAATCACTCAGTATGTTTCCTTTTCAGATTGGCTTCTTTTACTTTGTAATATGCCTTTAGGGTTCCTCTTTGTTTTTTCAGGCTTGATCATTTCCTTTTAGCACTTAATAATATTGTATTGACTGAATGAATCACAGTCTATTTAGATCTACTGAATGACATCTTGGTTGCTTCCAAGTTTTGGCAATCATAAATAGAACTGTTAAAACCACCCATGCTCAGGTTTTTTGTATAGATCTAAGTTTTGAACTCCTTTTGAAAAATTACAATGAGCATGATTATTGTATTGTATGGTAAGAGTATGTTTAGATTTGTAAGAAACTGCAAAACTGTATTCCAAAGTGGCTGTATTCATTTGTATTCCCACCGGCAATGAATGAGAACTCTTGTTGCTCCACATTCTTGCCAACATTTGGTGTTGTCATTGTTCTGGCTTTTGGCCATTTTGATAGGCTTGCAGTAGTACCTTATTTTTTTAATTAGCATTCCACTGGTGATATAGACATGAAACACTGTTTCATATGCTTATTTGCCATGTGTATTTTTTATTTGGGAAGTATCTGTTCTTTGGTTTTTTTCTAATTAGGTTATTTGTTTTATAATTGGTGAGTTTTAAGAGTTCTTTATAAATATTTATTTTAAACTAGTGGCCCGGTGTATGAAATTTGTGCACCTTAAAAAGGGATTAATTAGAGGAAATATTTTAATATTGCCAGTTGCCCTTTCTCTATAATAGAAGTGACAGAGATGAAAGAAAATTAGTAAAATGTATATGAAAATCTTCCTCCTGTCAGAGTCTGTGGCGTGCCACAGGACCCAGAGTCAAGTCCACACCCACCCGTGGCATTTCAAAATCACCCGAGACCCAGACCCAGCTGGCCCCACCCCCATTGGGTGATATCCAGACCCGGCTGACCCCTTTTTAAGCCTTGCTGGGCGGGGGCCGCAGCCTCAGTTCCCCTGCCCTGGCCCAGCACCACACAGCCTCAGGTCCCTGCTGACTGCTCGTTAAGGCTCATTATGGGAAGTTGGCCGCAGCTGTGGGTGCAGTCATCTTGTATTATGGAAACCCCAATGTCTGCTATGGGCACTGCCATCTTGTGTTACAGAAACCCCCCTCCACTGTGGGTGCCGCCATATTTGTGACGGCATGACAGTCAATTTGCATATTCCTGCTTTATTAGATAGGATATAAAAACATTAGAAAACATTTATGAAGTGTGTCCACTTTCTAGGGGTTTAAGATCCAATGATAGTTAAAAATGATTTCTGCTAACAAGAAACACAAGTGTAATGTGGAGAAAGACAAGTTAACCAATTGTTACAATATGGGGTAATAATCATAATGTTACGTAACTGGGGACACACTGGATGTACACCTCCCTAAACTATACCCATAGAGAAGATAATATCATCAAGTACTGTCTAATGATTTTATAACCTAAATTAGAAGACATTAGAATTGTATGGATTAAATAAATGAAAGTCAGTACATTCAAGAGAGTCATGATACTATAATGTTAGTCATGAAAATTAGCTAAGAATCCCTTTAAAGAAAATTCAAGTAGGGCCCTAACCTGTTTGGCTCAGTGGATAGAGCATCAGCCTGTGGACTGAAGGGTCCCAGGTTCGAGTCCGGTCAAGGGCATGTACCTTGGTTGCGGGCACATCCCCAGTGGGTAGTGTGCAGGAGGCAGCTGATCAATGTTTCTCTCTCATCGATGTTTCTAACTCTCTATCCCTCTCCCTTCCTCTCTGTAAAAAAATCAATAAAATATATTTTTTAAAAAATAAATTCAAATAGGTAAATATGGATAAATAAAAAATGTAACATGAATTTAGAGAGAGATGAACCCAGATTATAAAGAATCTCACTTGTTTTAAAAAATATTTGGAATTTTATTTTGAGATTATGGAATTCTTCACTTGGTTTTTAAGTATAAGCATATCACAATGGGATACGAACTTTTGAGAAATTTGTTTAACAGCAGCACAATAATCAAGTGGATGTGAATATTCAATAAAAAAGAGAAAATGTAACTCTAAGGGATCCCAATGGCAATGGGCACACACATTTTTGTCTGGGAGCCTGTTATATTTTCAGAACTTTATCTCCCACAGCCATCATGCCGTGGTTATAGGTACAGATGCAGAATGGGTGAGCAGCAGTCAGTATGTTACTCAAGAATAAATTCTACTTCTGCTAAAAGACTTCTGCCTAGTACTGACTACTCTTTTGAATAGAGGCTATCAAGCTTGGGAGTTTTAGTGATGACCATTTTTCATGATCTCACTATGTGGACTGAAAAACTAATACATCTAGCTATTTACATTAAAAATGAATTAGGGAGAACTAAAAGAGATATAGAGTGATTTAAAAACATGGTAGACTAAACTAGCATGGGTGACTGCAGGAAGCCACCACTTGCCCATACAGTCAGTGCACCAAGGAACGCAGAAGGCTGATGAACCTTGGGCATTAGCAGGGCTGACATAAGCACCTCGTCTGTTGAGATAGTGGTGGCTCAAGGTAATTCACTAACCTGATAATCCCTTTACTGTTTACCAAACTTTACCTTTGATATGCCTGTATGCATTGCTAAAGGGCAAATGTGTATTCAAGTAAATAAAAAGCAGACTGGCCAGAGGTCAGTGTGCTCTTCACGAAAAAAAGACCACCTATTTCTCACCCCTTAATAATTCATATTTCTTGTCTAGTGTTTTCATTTGTGTGATGGCCCCTCTTTCAGATCCTAAACCCAGCTGTGTAGGACACAGCAGGCGACCCCCACCCACACCATATAAATACAGATAATTTTGGATAAATTATATCATTTTATAAATAAGTAACTAAAATTTAACATAACATAATTGCATAACTTTTGATTCTCTTTTTTTCTAAGGGACACTTAAAAACATTTTGTAGGAAAAATAATTATACAAAACATTTTCTTTAATTACAACAAAATAGAACTTCTATACAGAAATGTTTAGTGTAGGGCAACAAAGTGATCAATTAAGGATAATTACAAAGGAAAAGTGATGATGATCAACAAAAGGGTAAATTAGTCAGAAAAATTGAAATCTCTTAACTATCAGGCAGGCCCTATTCCCTGAAAATTCAAACAAACAAAAGCAACTAACTAAAGACTAAAACATATACTATTCTAGTAGTAAGGTCTCCAAAGTGAAAGAGAAGAAACCATGGCATAAAGCCATAATCCGATGCTAGTTAACCACTCAAAATGAGAAAAGATACAACATACACTTATGGAAGTAAACAACAAAATAACTAAGAGGACAGAATAAACAATAGGTTAGTATCTTCAGATTCAAAAAGGGAAACAGCACTTTAATATAAGGACAAAAGTAGACAGTCTAGATTTCCACTTAAAGTTGGATAATCTTTACCTATTAACTAAGTTGCCAAAATTGAAAAATGGTTTTTTCTTTCTTTTGTTGACTTATAATCAACTTTTCAAAGTACATCTAATCAGCTATATTTTCATTATTAGTACTATTTTTAATCTAAATTTAGGCATGTCCTACAGAGAGCCTTTTTATACCCCCATCACTAAAAGATGGATCAAATATAATGACATATTAGAAAGAATTTTAAACTTATAAATTTAGCATCAAAAATGTGTATTCAAATTCTAGAACCATTATTTCACAGATTAACTGAAACTGTAAAATGTGCCATCTGTTCAGTCTGCCTTATATAAGATATCTTGGAATATATGATGTATGCCATAAACCTATGTATGTGTGAGAGAACAAGGGAGAGCAATTACAGAAACAATGATGCCATCAGAGAACTTATATAAGAATTATCATGAAGTGTGGATATAATCCAGATTATTATTTTTTAAGGACACTGAAAAAAATAGCATGTGAACATAGTGATGACTTCCTACATCCCAAGAGGTACAGTTAAATCTGCTCTTGGCATTTAAAAATATTCATACTGTCCCCAGGATAGAAAGTTGTCAATGTTCAAGTTAAAGCTAGACAGCTCACATTTTCACGATCCAATCAACGTATAGTACATTTAATTGTACTTGAAACTCTACTTATAAATTTAAAACTTTTTCAATATTTTAATTTAATAGCATATCTAAGAAATACAGTATACTCTATAAATTATAATGACATTTTTCTTATTTTTTTACTCTTAACAAAAATATAATAAAATAATATCTTTAATTGAAAATAATAAAGCACTCTCATTAATTTAATAAATATTCATTGAACATTTAACATGTGCCAACCACTATGAAACATTAAATATATAACACAGTTGTACAGGCAAAGTCTTTGCCCCCCCTAAAATTTACAGTATACATTATACGATGACTGGGGGAAAGAAAAACAAATATTTCATATGCTGGGTACTTGATGTGTGATGTGATGTAAAATAAACAAGGTAAGAGGATAGAGAGAGATGAGGTAGGAATCACTACATTAGAGAGTGTTGTTTTGAAAGCCTCTACTGATAAGGTGATACTAGGCAGAAACCTAAATAAAGTGAGAAATAAGGCAGAATAGACATCTAGGGGAAAGGAGATATAGACTAGAGAACATTCTGCAAATATTTATGAGTTCCAATTAAGTGCAATCTCCCACTGATTACATTGTTATGAAAAAAATTGTGATCTAGTTTTAGAGAGAAAGTATGCCATGAAAAGATACTTGTTATCACAAATGGCTAAAGTCAACAAGAAATAATTTACAGATTTTGAGGGCTATAGCATTTCTACAGAATAGAGAACTCTTTCCACATTATATGTTTCAGGATAAGCTTTGAGCCTTTGAGGAATCTTTCCCCAAAGGAAAGATGTGTCTTGTTCACTATTGAAGCTTGAATAAACACCTGTTACTTAATCTATATTCTAAGAAGCTTTGTTGAATGAATGGATAGACAGATGGAAGAATGAGAAAAAGGTAACTAAATCTTTAAAGATGCATCACAATTGGTGGCAAGAAAGTAATTAAGAATTCCAAGTAGGAGGGGCAGCATCACAGTGATGGAAGATACATAGCAGGTAGAATTGATGCTATCTGTGTGAGAAGCAAAGAGATAAATTAAGAAAAATATTACTCTTTGAGTTAATGATATCTATGATCTAATTTTTAGGTATTATTACTAAATGTAAGAATATAATGAAGGTCAAAATATATATGTATTTATTTGGGAATTTTATCTAATATTTATATGGACATAAGAATGCAGCAACGCTAGAGTGGGAATATTGTTAATTACATAGTCCAATATATTTTTTGAAAAATATATACTAACTATATGCTTGTTGTTTGATTCTATTACTCTAATACAATCCCTGTATATCCATTTTAATTTTAATTAATAAAGAAGAATCACAGAAGTCATATTCCTTGAATTATCTTGGACTATTTTCTAACTACTCCTGACAAAACTCATGTGATTTTTAAAATGAGTTTATTTTAATGTATAAAAAGCAAGAAGTGGTGCACATCACTTATAATTTCATATATGAAATTTACTTTTCATTGAATTTGTGTTATTATGTTTTAGATTGTGCTGTATACGTGAGCCATTATAAAATTCTTTACCTTGATTAAGCAAATATTATAAACACTTTCAATAAAAATCAGTAATTGCAAACAATAGTATTTTAGTAATTATTTTATCTCGATTTTATTTCAAATAAAATATTTTTAAATATTTCATCATTTTTATGATAGCTAATATAATTTTTTGAAATCAGATGTTCTTAATATATTGGCAAAAACAGTTTAAAATCTGCATATGTGTTCAGACTCTGAAAATATTACAAGCTGTTATTCAAAATGCATTCCATAAACCCCTTGTGGCTCCAATATTTTAAACTGTTTCTTAAACACTAGACAATATTAATATGAAAATGAAACACTAACTATTGAAAATGTTTCTTTATTTAGAGGTGGAGAACTTCAATGTATTAGATAATAGTGTAGGGGATGTGATGGGAAGAGCACAGTGGGTGAGTTCACATTTGTGAGATTGTCTGGTCACTGTTGTATCACCAAGCAGTTTAGTATTCTAGCTGATTCTGGATCTGCCTTGCAAAAACGTGCACAACTGGGAATTGCAGTATATCTGGTACCTTGGGGAAATTTCATGGAAACTTCTTCTCCATATTTTAACTGACAATGGAAGATAAAGACTGTCATCAGACTGTCATGCAAGATTGGAAGAATCTATTATTCCAAACACAGACAACACAAGCTAGATCTGGTGTTGAAGATACTTAATCTCTGCAGGAGTCTGTGTTCTTTCTCTTCATGTTATCAATTATTTTACGCTTCATAGATAGATCCCAGCATCCATCACCTCTAAAACGAACATCAAAAAGGTTACAATATCTTTACCTAGGACAATGAGAGCTTAAGAACTTTGAAAAAAATGAATACAGTTCCATGCAATTATTGAAGAATATGTGCCTTTAAATGTAAAATATTTATAAGTGATTTAAAAAAATTATCTAGTATATTTTATTTCACTGAATACATATAGAGAATGAACAACAAAAACTTTCATTGGAATTTCTAAAAGGAAATGATAGCGGCTACAGAAAAAAATCAATAGAGTGTCTACTGTCTGCAAAAATCTAAATTTATTGTATTTTCTACATCATTATTTATTAGTGAATTTAACAAAAATATTTTAAAGACAGAAATGTTAATTACAACTTTTAGTAAAATTTCTGACAATATGAAGTTAAATGATGTGCATTAATCTTTTTGTAATCAGCTTAATGACATAACAGAAGAGTGAACTAAGTAGGAAGGCTATCCCAAAATTAAAACAAGCAATAACAACAAAAACCTAAATTACATAGTTCATCCACTGCTTTGGAATGAGACATTTTATTTATTTGTATTGTGTCCAATATAACATACAAGGACATGGATTATTTTTCACAGGAAAAATACTACTTCAAAGCTTATAATTATGAAATGACAGTACATAAGCCAAAGATCAACTCACTATATGGCTGAAACTATTAGTTAGGAAGCTTTTCTTTAAAAATGCTATTCAGTATATAAAAATTGTTTACATGTTACACCTAAAATCCAGATATTGACAAAAAGTATTTACTAAGCCTAGAAGAATATCAATTAATTTAATTTGCCCTATACTTTTGTTATCACTTAAAAATGTGATTAAATGTTAATAATTTGAAATGAAATATACAAGATTTTATGCATTGGTTTAATCAGAATTTTAAAATATACAAAATATTTCATATTATATTCTAATTAATTATATAATGAAGCAACACCAAAAATAATAGCAAGATTCTGAATATAACAGACACTGTATTATTTTCTTTGGGTGTGTTGAAATAGGTCATTATCTTTATTTTATTGAGTATAAAAATGATTGAGAAATAAAATATAAATGCTTATGAACATAGAAAATATGTCAAAATGGCATAGGTGCTGAGAAGGTAATAATAGAGGGTATAAAAATGCATCATATCTCAGTTTTGCTGCTTTACTTAAAGATTGAAATTTTGCAAGTTTTTGTTGAACATAAATCTGTTTCTCACAATTTTGAAAGCATTTGACAGTTATTATGATTTGAAGTGCATCAACATTTTAAAAACATTGCTCCCCCCCAAAATTACATATATGATACTTCAATGTAAAGTAACAATTACTTTGAGGATGACCTAAACATATTGCTACATAAACTTGTCACTTTCAATATATAGAAATACATTTTGTGATGAAGAAATTAGAGAGAATTACTGTTCAAAGTCCATACTAACAATATGTAAATATTTTTCCTTTTGATATAGAAAGAAGTTCTCTAAATTTTGTAATTAAAAATGAAGTGATCTAAACTTCAAGAACATTATGCCAAACACTCAAGTTTCACTGAGGCAGGCTATCCTGAATAATATAGGTTATTTATCTTAGGGATTTTAACTCAGTAATAGCACATTAAGTTTTGGTAGTTCTTTCTAATGTCAACTATAAACAAAATCAATGAACCTTTATAGAGATAAACAAATATGCATATTTTACATTTTTTGGTATTCAACAATTAAAATGAAATAAGACATTTCTTTACTTTGAAGCTTAATTGTATATAATAATTATTTGCAGAACAAATAATCTAGTGTATGCATCAGAGAAAAAAGTGTGATCTGTGTATCTAGATGCCAAATAGTTGCATATCGACGCATTCATTCATTCATTTATCAAATTCAAAATATACTTTATGAGCCTCTGTGTATAGGACATTGTATTGTCTTCTAGGTATCCTATCTAATAAATGCCAAAAAGGGTAATTAACCGTACCTCCGCTATGCTTCCCATTGGCTAATCAGGGCGATATGCAAATTAACTGCCAACAAAGATGGCGGCCGGCAGCCACGCAGCTGAAGCGAACATGAGGTTTGCTTGCTCCAGTGATGGAGGAAGCCAAGGTTCCCGGCCTGCCGCGGCCCGGCTCTGAGATCAAAAGCAACAATGTTTCAATTATAGAAGCTAAACAAACCCCAGATACCTGCTTTCAGCCGGCCGAGGCCTCAGAGCTGGGAGCACCAGTGATGGCAACAACGTTTCAATTATAGAAGGTAAATAAATCTCATAAAAAAAAAAGGAGAAGCTGGGAGCTTCAGTCGCTGGCCAGCCTAAAAACGGCCCTCAGCCCCTCATCCAGGCTGGCCAGGCACCCAAGTGGGACCCCCACCCTGATCCGGGACACCCTTCAGGGCAAACCAGCTGGCCCCCACCCATGCACCAGGCCTCTATCCTATATAGTAAAAGGGTAATATGCAAACTGACCCTAACAGCAGAAAGACTGGGAATGACTGGTCACTATGACACACACTGACCACCAGGGGGCAGATGCTCAATGCAGGAGCTGCCCTCTGGTGATCAGTGCACTCCCACATGGGGGAGCTCTGCTCAGCCACAAGCCAGGCTGATGGCTGTCAGTATAGCGGTGGTGGTGGGAGCCTCTCCTGCCTCCTCAGCAGCACTAAGGATGTACAACTGCAGCTTGGCCTGCTCCCCGCTGGCAAGTGGACATCGCCCGAGGCCTGCCGGGCTGCCAGAGGGATGCCTGATTGCCATCTTAGACCCAATCCCACAGGCCGGGCTGAAGGACCCCCCCTCCCCCGAGTGCACAAATTTTTGTGCACCGGGCCTCTAGTACAGAGATAAGTAAGGCAAGGTCTTGATTCTATAAAAACAGTGATCTAGGGGGGAAATATAGCTATAAAAACATTATAATAATATTGTATAAATATAAATAAGCTATATAAATATACTTACTAATAATATCTAGAATAATGTGATAATTCTCAATTGTCAAACAAAAACAATTTTCCTTTAAGCTGTGGAATAATCCCACCTAAATGGAAATATTCAGCATGAAAAAATGTTATTGTAGATGTTCCACATTGGTACCAACAAGATTGGCTATGCTTTATTGAATGCTCACTATGCTCTAAGCCTCATCTATGCATTTTTAAATGTAGTCTCATCATTCATTTAAGCATTCTTATTTCAGCTATGGAAAAAGAAGCACAGATAAGTTTTGTCTTCTGGCCTTGGTTACTCAGCTACTAAGAGATAGAACTGAGATTTGAACCTAAGGCATCTGGCTATAGAGCCCATCTGTTTAACTAATTCCCGATTCAGAATAGTTTCGCCCAGTCTTTGTAGATACAAAGGAAAGAAAAAGAAACTTTCTTTTGACATCTTATAGTTAGGATAACAAGATAACTCTTTTTACAAAGAGATCAATATTTAAGCTACTAGTTTCAGACTGAGGAAAGATACGTACCATATAATGTCCTAGAGACAAATTTCATCCACTCAACATGTATTTATTGAACACTTGATATATACCAGGCATTTTCCTCTGCTCTCAGAATATACCAAAAAGCAAAAACAAAGATACATTTTGCCCCTGTGAAACGTATTCTGTAAGGAGCTTACATTTTTGTTACCGTGTCCTATTGCAGACAAAAAGAACATGGCCGCCCAACATGGGCTAGTATAGAGTCCTTCTTAGTAACTATAAATTATATTTCCTGTTTCCCACAACCTCTAAATAACTGTTAAACTGCATGAACTCAATTGCCACTTCACTAATTTCATACAGATAAAAAGTACTTTAAAGCTCTGAAGCCACAAATTTCTGAGCTTTATTCCACAAATATCTGCCCCACAACTCTTGAAAACCATCTTTTATTTATCTCCACCAACTAATCAATCAGGTGTGTTAGTTGCTGTGTCTCCACATTGGTAACTTATCTCCTTGTTTCTATTTAGTGGTTGAGTCATCACCCGAAGACATCAAGAGCCTCTATTCTGAGCAAATAGAGCTGATGTGATTAACTGGATGACAAGTTATATAAAAAGATTTATGTGCTTATATAGCTAAGTAGGTTACCAGATTCTGATACTTGAACAGTGATGGGGTTTGCATACTGGAGGTTAAAATTAAACCAGAGTTCTTAGAAATCTTTTTTTTTAATTGCACTTAAAAGCCTAAAGAATTTGTGTTTGTTTGACTCTGGGCTTTCTTTCAGGCAACAAGGTACGCAACCTGCAGGTTGCCTGCCTATAGTAGTGTTTATAACTCTCTAGCCCTAGTGCAAGCTACCCTGTAGAGCCCTAAGGTGACAATTATTTCTGAATTCATTAGTAAATGAAAGTCTGGTATGATGACAAAACCAGAAGAGCTGTGTGTGTGTGTGTGTGTGTGTGTGTGTTTTCCTGGCTGCATGAAAAATCCCTCGTGGCTGATAATAATATGTCACCTCTAATCTCACTTCCCATTTCTAACATGTACTTTCATTCACCCTTGTTTGATACTGTATGCTTTCTTCTGACATAAGATTTACTTTGTTTCTACAGTAATTTTGAGTGACTCCATGGGAGGTTAAATTGATGAAAGAGACTATGCTACCAGTGTGCACAAAAAAGTAGAAGAAGAAGAAGAAGAAGAAGAAAAACAAAACTAATTCCAGATCGTTTAAGAAGAGAAAGAAAAAAAATTCTCCAAATTTCCAAATATACCAGTAAATTCTAGGGGGTAAATGATCATGATGCCATGTGATACAACAATAATTTCCTCTAACAGATAAGAAAACAGGTGAAGGACTTACCCAGGCATTACTTTCTCCATAGACTGTAAACATTATTGATTGGGTCCTAGGAAAATAGAAACTGCACAAGCTGAAAAATATATACACAGCTAAGCGAATCAGAAAGTGCAGCAGCAATTACTTAATGGCATGCATATGCAAAGAAGTGTTGACAGAAGCAGCACAAGTACAGAAAGAAGGCTAAGTCAGGAAGGTATATGCCAAACAAAGCGATTTAAATCCGGCCAGTCAGCAAACAGGAATACCTGTCAGTTTGCAAGGCACATTTTTCTTTCTTTGGACAACAGTGCTCTTCTTCTATTATAAATGACATGACTTAGCTTGACATAACAAGATGCTTGAAACAAGGCAGTTAGGGGAAGAAGCTTTTCTCTGATTAACTCAAGGAAATTGAAACAGGGAGGACGGGCAATGAGAGAAAAAACACACCCACGAGTATCTCATTGATATGAGCAGCAGATTGACAGACACAAGAAATGCTGTGATGGAGAAAGTGGAGATATGCGGCATGTGGCTGTCTTATTAACCCAGTTTGACCAACTGAAGAGACAAAGTTTACCATTTGTAGTGATATCTTATTCTTTTTTTAATTTCTCACCCAAGGATATGTTTATTAATATTTTAGAGAGAGAAAAAGAGAGAGAGAGACAGAGAGACATTGATTGGTTACCTCCTGTGCGTGCACTGACTGGGATCGAACCTGCGACATAGGTATGTGCCCTGAAGGGGAATTGAACCCACAACCTTTTCATGTAAGGGATGACACTCCAACCAGGCCAGGGTAAGAAATCTCATTCTTGAATAAACAAATAAATAAATGGAATGAGCCAAACTTTGCTTATTTAACAGAAAAAAGCTTTGAAATTATCATAGATGTTTTAAACAACAAAAATTCCATAGATGTCATATACTTTAAGTTTATCCTTCATCAATATTAATAATATTAACATTTAACATTTTTTAAAATATATTTTTATTGATTTCAGATAGGAAGGGAGAGGGAGAGAGAGAAACATCAATGATGAGAATCATTGATCAGCTGTTTCTTGCACACCCCCTACTGGGGATTGAGCCTGCAACCAGGGCATGTGCCCTTGATCAGAACTGAACCTGGGTCCCTTCAGTCCACAGGCCAACACTCTATCCACTGAGCCAAACCGGCTAGGACTAACAGTTAATTTTTATTAAGCATTTACTAAGTCTCAAACATCTGCTTAACACTTTTATATATATACTAGTGACCCAGTGCACAAAATTTGTGCACAAGGGCAGGGGGTGTCCCTCAGCCTGGCCTGAACACTCTCCAATCTGGGATCCCTCCTGGGATCTCTCAAAATCCAGGACCGCTGGAACCCAACCGCTCGACTTCCTGTCTGTCTGATCACCCCTAACAACTTTGCCTGGCGGCATGCTAGCCCCCAACTGCCCCCCCTGCCACCCTGCT
>NW_005357846.1:4128777-4155985 GCF_000412655.1 Myotis brandtii | reverse complement strand
TGCCCCCAACTGCCCTCCCCTCCTGGCCTGATTGCCCCTAACCACCTCTGCCTCAGCCCCGCCACCATGGCTTTGTCCGGAAGGTCTCCCAAAAGGTCTAATTAGCATATTACCCTTTTATTAGTATAGACTAGGGGCCTGGTGTATGAGATTTGTGCACTGGGTGGGGGGTCCCTCAGCCCAGCCTGCCCCCTCTCATAGTCCGGAAGCCCTCAGGGGATGTCCTACTGATAGCGGGAGGCGACCGGGCTGATCAGGGAAAGGCGCCACCCCCATCACCCCGCTGCTACAGCCACTGCCGGCTGCCACAGCCACCAAGGTGTTTTCGTGAACACAGACTCTAGTACCTTCACCATGAAAAAATGTCTGTGTCCACTCTGGGCCTGCTCAAGCTGCGCTATGGTGGCTCAGGCACGTCCCCTTGTCTGTGTCCACTCTGGGCCTGCTCAAGCCATGCGTGGTGATTCAGCCAGGCCCCTCTGTCTGTGTCCTCACCCACCAGCTCCTACCTGCATGTGCCTCTGTCAGGCACGGCCTCTGCCTCCGAGGCAACATGAGGTTAACACTGGGCAGGCCTGCATGTGTCTCCATTGGGGGCGGAAGCCCCCATCCCAGTCCCTGCCCACCAGCTCCTGTGCGCATGCAGCCCGTTGACCAGTCGTGACTGGGACACCTTTAGGACCAATTAGCATATTACCTCTTTATATATATAGACTAGAGGACTGGTGCATGAAATTCATACTCTCAGGGTGGGGGAGTCCCTCAGCCCAGCCTGCACCCTCTCATAGTCCAGCAGCCCTGTGATTGATCACCCCACAGAGGGAGGCCCCACCCACTCGCCACAGCAGTGCTGGCCGAGGGGCCTGGGCCTCCCTCTGTGGGGTGATAATGGTGTGATGGTGGGGCCTCCTGACCAATGGCATTGCACCCGCCTTGGCTGGCCTGGCGCCAGTGCATGTCATAGTGTGGTCATCCAGACAGTCATTCTGCTGTTTGGCCATTCGGTCAATTTGCATATTATGCTTTTATCATTATAGATAAAATTATCTCAAAACTCCTATAATGTGAGCACTGAACTTATCCCCATTTTAGAGGTGAAAAATGCAATGCTTACAGAAATTGTCAATTGCCAAAATAATATAGCTAGCAACTTACAGAGTCTGAAAATCTGTGTCTTGACTTCTCACTCTTAATCATCCCACTGGCAAATGTGACTTTGAACTGTTGAGACAATTCTCTTTTATCATTATCACCACATATTTAAAATGCAACGTTTTAATCATCTTTTTCTTGAAAATTTAATATTTTCGCTTAATATAAGCCTTTTCTCAGAGTTTTCTTATATTTTAACAAACACTTCTTATTACCAAGGATCCAGAGGGAGTAATTCACATTAGGGAGACCACTATGAAGGCCTTCACATTCTATGAGGGAGGCTGAAGGTGCCTCACAATCAGTGGACATTATTTACTATTAAATCATGATGGAATTCCAATGGCATTACATATTATACTTCACATTAAAGTCAAATGAGCTCATTGTGATTAATGCAATTATGGTGAATGCCAAAGAAATTAATAGTGATTATCTACTCATTATAAAATGTGGCTGATAATTAGTGCTATTACACAGAAAGGTACATTTTAAGCAGTCATCATCATGCATTTCTTTAACGCCACTACAATGCTGATCAGAATGAGTTCATTTGGCAATCACGCAGCCCAACACATAGGTCTTCCAGGAATCTGTGACCTCAAATTTGAATAGAGAAAAATTCCAACAATTAAATCTTTGGAATTCTATTTAAATATACATAAAACATGGCTTTATTTTTCTGAATATATTACTTGAAACTTTTATGATCTCAAATGGTCTACTTTGGTCCATTTTTAAATTTTATTTATTTTGTTTGTTTTTAGTCCAAGATTTGATGCAGCTACAAGGCAACATTCAAACATAAAGACGAAAGCTAAGCTACACTTTAAATTATTGAAACATTTTATTATTAATTATGATGCACATTCATTCATAGTTATGTCATTTTATACAGCAGTATCTACTTTAAGAATGTGATACAGCCCTAACTGGTTTGGCTCAGTGGATAGAGCGTCGGCCTGCGGACTCAAGGGTCCCAGGTTCGATTCCAGTCAAGGGCATGTACCTTGGTTGCGGGCACATCCCCAGTAGAAGGTGTGCAGGAGGAGCAGATCGTGTTTCTCTCTATCCCTCTCCCTCCCTCTCTTTAAAAAAATAAATAAAATATATATTTAAAAAAAAGAATGTGATACAATGTGAACAAAATGAGCATGTGTGTAACATGTATAATGGTAAGCATTTTTTAAAATCTATTTTTATTGGTTTCAGAGAGGAAGGGAGAGGGAGAGAGAGATAGAAACATCAGTGATGTGAGAGAATCATTGGTCAGCTGCCTTCTGCACACCCTACAATGGGGATCGAGCCTGCAACCCAGGCATGGCCCTGACTGGGAATCAAACCGTGAACTTCTAGTTCATAGCTCAATGCTCAACCACTGAGCCACGCCGGCCAAGCCATTTTCTAAACATTGTAAGGGGGTGGGTTTGTAATGTTAGTAAGTTATCTCTCTTATTATTTTTTTGACCTTCACTAAGAACAATAAGTTAAATATTTCATTTATCTCTCTGTGACCTTTCTGATAGACTGAAATAATTATTTTTATTCAGGAACAAAAATGGCACTTAAATAAGTGAACTGTTATCATTTTCTCCTAAATAACAATTTATCAGACCAGAAGTGTAGCTATCACCCTTTTTCAATTACCTGTACAGAATTTTGTCAATTGTGGAAAAGAACACTTAACATAAAATCTACTCTATTAGTGGACTTTTAAGTGTAAAGCACTATATACATATTATTGTACAGCAGAGATCTAGAATTGAATTAGATAAATTTCTATTTGACAAAAAAATGTATAGGTTCTTGATTGCATAATTTACAGACTTTTTCAGGAGTAACTCGTATGTCAGTGAAACCAGCTAGGCTGAAGTTCATAATTGATTCAGCCACCTATGAATCATGAAAGCTAAAAAGTGAAAAAGTATGGACATTTTTTAACAGGTAAAGTCCCAAGGCTTACAGGATTTAACACCGATCACAAAGTTCATTTCCATGAGTCCACATCACAAGTGAAATACAGCTGTTCCACTTTGCTTTTCTCAAATCATTATTGACAAAGGCGACCGCTCAGCGGCACCAAGCAGATCTGTATTTGCTGGGTAACCTGACACTTCCGGCGCGATACTGTTCCTGAACTTGCCATGATCGTCACTGCTTCGGTTTAAAAACTTCTGATGTCTTTTAAGCAAGGAATATTTCTAAGAGAATTCTGTAATTGACAAAAATGCTCTATTTAATCTCATTTTAAATACTGAATCTGTTGTCTTTCAAGCAGAAGGAAAAAGGCTGATAGTCATATTACTCCTTTCCTGGAAAGTTATTTTGATTAGAAAAAAAGTAAAATAAAATATTCCAAAGAAAAATCAAATTGTATTTATTTATGTATTGCAACATCTGCTACAAAACACAGAGTTAACGTACTGATTTTTTTTTAGCAGAAGTGGAAGTGGGAAGGAAGGTGGGGGAGATATAGAGTAAAAAAATTTAAAGAAATTTATGTGCCCACAAATGTAGAAATCAACTGTATATTACTATTCCTATTTAAGGGAATTGAAGACTAATTAGTGCTGTATCTTACCAGTTTTAAAGTATAGTCATGGACCCTATAATGACATTTCAATCAAGGAAGGAATGCATACACCTTATTACCTAGCTGTAAGGTAGGCTATACCATCTAGGTTTGTATAAGTGGATGCTGTAATTTTTGCACTACAAGAAAATTACCTAATGATGCATTTCTCAAAATGTATCTGTGTTGGTAAACTGGACATGACTTATTCCATTCTAAGAACTACTTAATGACATATATAACATGAAATCCTGCAGAATCTTAATTAAAAAATGCATACAGGGAATAATAGTTTTTCCAAAGAGAAGTTTTTTCTATACATGATGAACTATAAAGTTCCTGAACCAGTCCTGATACATACCACTCAGAAAACCTTAATGTTAATCTTATTACTGAATGGTTATCTAAACCAGGGGTCAGCAAACTAGCCCTTTGGCTAAATCCAGCTCACATCCTGTTGTTGTGTTTTGTTTTTAAATAAAATTTTACTGAAACACAGCAATACCTATTTTATATATTGACATCATCTATGGATGCTTCCACTCCAAGGTTGATTTGAGTAGTTCCTGTGGAGATATCATGGCCTATTAAACCTAAAATACTTACTGTCTGATCTTCTACAGAGAAACATTGTTAGCCCCTGAACTCCATAGGGGCAATGTTGGATGTACGTTAATGAAGATCACTTCAGAGATATTTCATTAATGCAAAGAATCAGGAGATCCTAGGACAGAAGAAATCTAAGATCAATAAATGGTTTACTATTTGAGTGTTCTGAAGACTGTATTAATATAGAGAATTAGTTTATAATCCTCCTAGTCTCTAATATCCACTTATAGTTCCAATTTCATCTAAGCTTTATCTTGCATCCAATCAAGGGTGTGGCACATCTGGGAAATTTGGCATTTCTTGAATAATGCATATTTCCCCCCTATCTATCTGAATCTCTTCATGAAGTTCTTTCTACTCTGAATGTCTTTCTCTCTTCCCCATCCACCACATAGACAGTGGACAGAACCAGGATTAAAACTCTAATAGGAGTCTTTTTTAGGCCTAGGGTTTTTCCACTATAGCATGTTGCTCATCCTACAGCCTGGTCAATTACTAGGTAATGGGTTTCATTCAGTCAAGAGAGAGAGAGAGAGAGAGAGAGAGAGAGAGAGAGAGAGAAGGGGAGAGAAATGTGTGTGTGGTATGTACATTTTACAAATATGTTTATACATAATTCTGAAGCTATGTGAAAACCTCTGAAGGGGTTGTTACCCCTTTACTCTGCCAAGCCATTTTAGTATGTTTACAATGCAGATATATAATATATATTGCAAGTATATAGTGTATATACTATATATCACTTACGTAAATTTATAACCAGAGCTACAAATGTATATATCTCATCTATTACATGCCAGCTTTATTCTAGGCACTGGAAGAACAGCCATGACAATTTTAGTTTGTGATCAGTGGCAAAAATACAAACTTATGTGGAAGGATGGGGGAGCAGTTGCCATTTTAAACAAGTTGGCCACGGAAGGTCCCACTGAAAAGGTGACATTGGCACAAAAGCCAGCAGAGAGGAACCTGTGTGCCAGGCTTTCTCTGAGGCTGATGATCCAGCCAGAGTCAAGGGCAGGCAAGGAAGCCCTGAGGTGTGAGTGTGGCTGGAGTGACATAGTAGAACAGGGAGGCAGCATGGTTGGAGCCCAGAGAGGGAGAGGGGAAACAGGAACACAATTATGAGGGGCCATCGCGGCCATTTGGAGGACTTGGGTGTTTCTCTGAATGAGAAGGAAAACCTCTGGAGGGGTTTGTAACTTGATTGTGGTTGTTGTTGCATTTATACGGTCATACATTTGCCTCGTTCCCCTTACTCTGTCACATTTTCAGATATGCTTCCTGATTCTTTCTAATTGATTTCCAGTGAGTGTGACACAACATACTTGCCTTGGTGTTTTGCTACCCCTTTACACTGCCAAGTCTATTTGGTAGCAATAATCTGTTACCAAAAGCTCATACTTTGCCTATTTGTCTTCACAAAGTGACTGCTGCTTTTATATTATCACTATTCATAGTGTATGTTGCACTTTTTACATTTTATGTCCATATGTATTCATGGCAAATTTTAAATAGTTTGACAATAGTATTTGTTCACATACTCTTGATTGGCAGACTTATTTTTGTGAAAGTCTATAGGAAACAATATTGAAAATTAATTCTGATAGCCATTCAGCATTTGGAAATTTGTATGAATACTGTAGACATCTGTTCATGGAAAAGATACTCCTTTCGTTAAGAAAATTACATTTTAACTTCTGATGGATCAAAACAACTCAGAGTATGCCATCTTTCCTGTGGGACCGTACATTTAAATATATTCATTTTCACATAGAAATTTCATATAATGCTAAGGAAGATTGTTAAAATGTTTTTGTTTCCCTTCATATTATGTTTTAAATTGTTTTCCTAATGATTTTTCAATCATATTTGATTCAAAATTTCAAATATTATTTCCTATGATATGCCCTATCTTATAGAATGCTCAGTTCTATTGTGAATGCACTATGACTGTAAATTTCTGCTTTAAATCTCATAAAAATGTGTTCTATCATGGTTATAATCTTTATTTTCAGTCTGATTTTTGATAAAAGAAAAGCAAAGAATTCTTATTTTAAACCTGTAGTGAAATGTGTCCTATGTAGACACGTGGCATATTGAGTATTATCAAAGCTACCTTTTCTTTCTTTTATATAATTTAATAATTCAACATAGTTCTCTTAAATATTCAAATAAAGATTTTAAAACATCTTAAAATATTAATGATAATTTTCTCAACCCAGTGATTCCAGTGAAATTGGAGTTTAATCAAGACTTAAAATTTCCATTGAATATGATCATTAAATTGGAGGCAATAATAACACTGACCTCATTGGGCTACTGTAAGGATTAAAGTTAATTCATTATATAAAATTCATAACATTTTGAAAGTCAAATAGTACTCAATGGTATCAGCTATGATAATAATAATAAGCATAAAAAAGGAAGGTGAAAATTTACAAAGTAAAAACAGTTTGCTATTATAGCTATTGCTTATATTTAGCTTTTTAACAACATTTATATAAATGTATAATTCCTTAATCTGTGTCCTCGGGGTGATTCTAATAATTTTTAGGAAGCTGCCAAAATTAGGCATTGTTCTGTTAATCATTGCTAATAAGAACAGAGAATTTTTCTAGTTGTCCCATGAAAATTATACTAATTAGAAATGCCTGAATTTTTGCATCTCCATGGAGATTAATTTATTCATCATAATCAGTTAATCACTGTTCTTTACATAATTAGATAGCTTGTGGTAGAGAGGAAGACCCTTTAGTTTTCTTAGAGTGAAGAAAACTATTTTAGCTGACACAAGAGGAAGTTGGAAGCCAAGACCTTCTTCGAATGTGGCATACTGATTAGTGCTGGAACCATTGTTGTCCCTTGTAAGAGGAGGCTTCAAGAAATATTTAGAAAATTGACTCTGAAAACATACAATGGCCCTATTGATGAGCAGTATTTTTCATTTTATGAATTATTCAATAACTGACATTAGTGGAAATTCACTTTATAAATAGGATCAGTCTCTACTACTTTCCTCATGCAGCCTAACAAGCTAGATCCCTTCAAATTATCTCTGAATTAGACACCATTACTATTGTATTATTCTGCTTCTTCAATAGGGAAGTGAGGGGAGAAGAGAGCAACATATTTTAAAGGTGGATACATTCAATTAGTTGGACAATGTAGAGCCAAATAATAAGCATAAGCAGTAAGAATACAATTGATAGTAACAAACAATCATTATTTTAATAAGATAGCCATTATATGCATGTGGAAGGGGTTGTTCTTTTAATCCCAAATATATATATTTTTAAAGAAGTTAACTGAAATAATAATAAAAAAATATTCTCCCAGATTCTCATTTTAAAAAGCAAAAAGCAAATTCAATAGAGAAATATGTACTAAAAGACAGGAGGAGAAATATGCAAAGATTTTGATAAACTTTTGGATATATCTAAATATGCATCTATTAAACAAAACAGTTGATAATTTTGGCTAATGTAAAGTATTAAAGTAATGCACCACTAAAATATTGGGAGATGAAACATGTAAGTTTGGCAAGAAGTAGATGCCAATAGTTTTTAAGCATTTTCAGCTCATTTTATAGTGGAAGAAGAGAGCAGAATCACTGAAAATAATTGAACTGATTGCAAACATTTTTAATTATTCTACCATACATATATTTAATCCTGATATTTTCCCATGGATTTCAAGCAAATTCAATATTAATAAAATTTCATTAGCCAAAATGACATTTTAGGTATTTGCATTTGTAAGTAAAATTTGTACATAAATTTAAAAATACACTTTTAGGCCCGAACCAATATGCTCAATTAATATTTGACAAAGGAGGAAAGAACATTCAATGGAGCCAAGATAGTCTCTGGACACATATGTAATACCCTTTGTAATACTTTAAGCAATAAAAAAATAAAAAATAAAAAAATAAAAATACACTTTTAAAATCTAATGATCAGTAAATTATTTTAGAATATTTATTCTTATACACCTTAACAAATTTGTAGAGACAGTGTCTGAATAGATCTTCCTCTATATAAATCTAATTTCATGAATATTCTTGTTTCTTAAGAAATCTTTAAATATATTGCTTTATATTCTGTAAGACTACATTTATTGAAAAAATATTTAGCAATTACTTAATTTTTAAATATGTTGCTGTATATTCTGAAAGAATATAATTATTGAAAATATATTTAGCAATTATAATTTTATAAGAATTTTAAAATTTGCATTAGTATTCTCTCATAAGGAAATAGTGCAGGGCATAAAAACTGGAATATAATGAGCCAATCAGATTTGTAAATTATCATTTATCATGTAGGCAATTTGTGGTAAACAAGCAGCCCATATTAAAATGAGAACATAAAATTTATTCTAACAATATATTTATTCAAAAGGTCAAAATATTTTCAGATCAATTGTGATGTACAAAATTTCATATGAAATTGAATTAAGGATTTCTGATGTATAAGTCTGAGTACTGACAGAATCTAGACAACATTTTAAGTCTTATTTAAAACAATACATCAATAATATTTGATATTTCATATAAATTTGCATTTGGTGAATGGGCAAGGGTATATAATATTACAGCACTGAATAATGTTAACACTAAATTGGGGAAGGGGGGTGTCTTTCTTATTTCTATCAACATGAATCACTTCCTTTCTGGTCATTGTCACTACAGAATTCTAAACAACCTAGAACTAGAAAATTGTGCACGGAATTTGATCACAGCGGGTGCACATTGGCAACTCTATTTCCAAACATTCTGATATACCTGTCCCAATGTTATTTTATTCATTAAACATTTACTGAGCATCTACTCTATGGTGACAGGTATGGCACAAGACTAAGTTAACCTTAACTATGTGGGAATTCATACTCTAATGGCAAGAAAACATGCAAACACATTTTGATGGCTACAATGGGAGCCAAAGAATTGGATGTAATTAAATAGGCATGTAAATATCAGGGAAACTTGGATTGAAGATGTACCATTTTAACTAGACCATAAAGAACATAGAGGAGTTTGCTAGTTGGACAATGTGTTCAGAAGAGTTCATTATTGGCCTAATCTTCCCTCCTCCTCCTCCTCCTCCTCCTCCTCTCCTCCTCCCTTCTTCTTCTTCTTCTTCTTCTTCTTCTTCTTCTTCTTCTTCTTCTTCTTCTTCTTCTTCTTCTTCTTCTTCTTCTTCTTCTTCTTCTTCTTCTTCTTCTTCTTCTTCTTCTTCTTCTTCTTCTTCTCTCTCCCTCCCTCCCTCTTTCCCTCTCTCTCTTTCACATGCAAACACACACAGAGACTATGATTATGGAAAATTATGAGAGAAAAATAAAATGTCTGTTGTAAACAAGTTATGCAGATTCTTGATGGGCTTTGTTCTGTGAGTAATGTTTATCCACTGAATTTTTCATGCAGGGGCTTTTATGATCAAAATTTTTTTATAAAGTTCATTTTAATAGCATTGAAGATGATTGATTGGAGACAAAATAATGGATTAGAGAGACTTGGCCTTCTCTACTATTTCTATTCAGTGAATTATACGATTTTCCATGTACTTGCTCAAACAAGAAACCTGGTAGACTTCTGACTCTTCTCTCTCTTTCAATCCATCATCAAGTCTTGTCTTATGGTTATTTTTTTTTCTAAAGTCCAAATCTATGTAACTTTATTAAATAGAAAACAATGACTTCCCACCTGTGGTACATTAATGATCACCTAACTGAGTCTCATATCTTCATTCATGCCTTTGTCTTTCCCAGGGATGTATTCTCTCATACAACCATAGAGATGTTGTTAAAACAAAGATCTTGTCTGAAGAAAATCCTTTGGTAGTTCCCTTTTCTACATAAAACAAAGCCCAAAATCCTTTCCATTTCATACCAGGGCCTTACTAATCTGCCTATATAAAAACCCTGCCTTAGACTTTCTTTCACCTCCTTTCCCTCTTTTAAATGGTCTCCAGTGAATCCTGTTAAGCACCACAGAAATGATCACATTGTATTTAATATTTTGTATGTACTTGCCTGCTTAAATAATCAAACAAAGTAACTAACTTTCTGAATAAAGAGACATTTCTGTAGCGTTTTACCCCAGCATCTAGCAAAATATATGAAAAAATATTAACAAATATCAGTAAATATTTCTTGAGTTCGTGAAGGGTATAAGAAAGAGGAATATGATTACTTTTATTAAGTTAAAATCCTGGAAATGAGAATTAGAAAGCTATTCACAAATACCTGGTTCAAATTTGGTTAAGATAATTCAATGTTCCCAGCTTATAAAATTGGGTGAATTATAATTTTACTAGGCATTATATTTGTGTTTGTGTTTTTTTTCTTCACTGTTTTAGAGTGAGCTTCAGGAAAACCAAGGCAGGGTGGCCATGAAGACAACATGTAAAGACATGGTCAGAGGAATATAAGTCTTTGTGACACATCTGTGATCACTATATAAGATGTCCCCCGCTGCCCCCCGCTGCTTAACAACTGATAACTTAATTCTCACTCCTTTTCAGGTTTAACTGATTTAAAATAATAGGTGAAGCTAGACTAAGATAGAACAAAGAACATTTATCCGAAAGTGCCACTTGACTTTTTTTAATGGCTTTTAGAGTGAGCTTCAGGAAAACCAAGGCAGGGTGGCAATGAGGCCATGAAGACAACATGTAAAGACATGGTCAGAGGAGTATAAGTCTTTGTGACACATCTGTGATCACTATATAGGATGCCCCCCACTGCCCCCCGCCGCTTAACAACTGCTAACTTAATTCTCACTCCTTTTCAGGTTTCACTGATTTAAAATAATGGGTGAAGCCAGACTAAGGTTGAACAAAGAACATTTATCCTAAAGTGCCACTAGACTTTTTTTTTAAATGAGTATACATAAAAGATAAAGTTTACAGTACAAAACAGTCAAGGTGATAAATTGAGGGCACACAAACACTGAATGAAATGATTCTTGATATTTGCTATTCCTTTGCTTCTCATTATCAGCAGTGCCTGGACCAGAACAGTCATTGAAAACAGTCATTAACCCCCCCACCCCCAAAATATTCATTTTTGTAGATTCTTTTAAATTTTGAAAATGCACTGTATGTTAATAAACACTGACTTTATAATCATTCAAAGTGTGTATATACTTTTGAGGGACCCCCCCTTCCCCCCGTACTTTTGTTGGGGCTTAGACTTCATCTTGTGATGTGGATCTGTAAGAAAAGGAGGGCCAGCCCAGCTGGTGTGGCTCAGTGGTTGAGCATCAACCTATGAACCAGGAGGTCACTGTTCCATTCCCAGTCAGGGCACATGCCTGGGTTACAAGCTCAGTCCCCAATGTGGGATGTGCAGGAGTAAGCCAATCAATGATTCTCTCTCATCATTGATGTTTCTATCTCCCGTTCCCTCTCCTTTCCTCACTGAATTATATGGAGGGCCAAAACTGAGGAAAAATACAAATGTAAATAATCAGATTTGGTAAGATAAATAGAACCAAGAAATAGTAATAGTAATGAATAAAATGTTAAGGGTAAAAATATGAGCATTACCTAATGAGTTGTCTAATATTTTTAGTGCTCTGTCATCTTCTTATGGCCCACAGTTTGCCAATTAGATGTTTTAAAGTGAATTGAAGATGAATTGTTTTAAAATATAAATCAGTTTTCAGATACTGATATTTGTTATAGGCTATTTAACTAATATAATGACCAACAATGACGATGCCTATAATAATTGACATTTATTCTATGCTAAATACTATGCGTTGTATATCCTTTATAGACTCATTTGGTCCTCACACAACTCTTTCACATTATTTATACTTTATAGATCAGGGAATTAAATGATATCCTGTTTCATTATGGGCTGTATATGTGAAAGGAAATCCAGCGCCAAGACCTGAACTCACCTAGCAGCTTATGTCACCTTCCACAATAATGGGAGAGAGAAGAGTGTTTTAAAATAAATAAATTGAAGCCTGAGAATAACTTTTAGAAATAAGTCCAAGAAAGGCCTAATTGTACAGAATACACAGAAATATACATTTAATACTAAATTTAAGGTCTACATCGTATAAGAACCAAGAAAATTATGAATAACTCCTCATTTCAGAGGATATTTAGCTCTGAATTGCATCCTGGTCAGGGTGGGCATCATTTTCTTATCCCAGGAGTCCTTATCGATCTGAGTTATGCCCCTAAAATACGTGTTTTGTGTGTTTTTCTGAGTGAAACCAACAGTAACATTAACCAGATGCTAAAAATACACACCATAATCAACAGACGCTTCCTATGAAAGAAACACATAGAGTACCTGTGAAAGATGCACATGGGAGGAAATGTTAGTTGAAAATCTTTTTTGCTGTGTACAGTGATTTGTGAAAATGACATCCTCTTTGGATGAATTTTCTTACTCAGAGAAAAAAAAATAGCTCCCCAAAATAATATACTAAGAATATGGAACTTGCACTGGGTAGGATTGAATGGAGTTCAGTTGGAGTATGACTCATTAAAATATAGTTTTATTTCATTTGCTGAGACGGGCATTCGTTATTTGTCTCCTCAACATACATTCCCTCTTCTTCTGGCAACTGACCTTCTGGTTTGGAGACAGAGGGTGAGGAAGATGTCACCCTTTCTCCAGGCAAGTTCCAGGGTAATAGAATGCTACCTGAGCTAAGGGAGTCAGGTATCACATTGCAGAGATCTAAATGAATCTTGAGTTTTGTTAGGAATAGTAGGGAGATCCATCACTCTCCCACTAGACAGGAGCCTGTAAGTATATAGTCCCTCGAGCTGCTGGCAGCTGTCATAGAGCCCTGAGGAGGCAGAGGAAGCAGAGCCAAAAGAAAGAGCCCAGCCAATGGATGTCATTTAATCCTGTCTCCAACTCGCTGAAGCCTCATCTCTCACAGACTATTCAAGTTACTTTAGTCAATAAATCCTCCTCTTTTGCTTTCAAATCTGCTTTAATGAGGCTTCATGCAATTTGCAACATAAGGAGTTCTCAAGAAAAATTAACATTTTCAATTAGTATTTCAGATACTTTTACAGTGAACCATTTACTAAGGATTTATTCTTCGTTCATTTGTGTTCATTCATTCATTCATTCATTCACTCATTCAGGCAGTCATTCATTCCTTCATTTATTTGCTAATTCATCCTATTTGTTTTCCACTAGGGGAGTGAGGTATACATGTCTAATTTCTTAATATATTTTTTATTGATTTCAGAGATGAAGGGAGAGGGAGAGAGAGATTGAAACATCAACGATGAGAGAGAATCGTTGATCAATGTTGTGTCCTGCATGTCCCACACTGGGGATTGAGCCCGCAACCCGAGCATGTGGCCTGACCAGGAAGCGAACCATGACCTCCTGTTTCATAGGTTAATGCTCAACCACTGAGCCATGCTGGCCAGGCAGCATGTCTATTTTCTTATGTACAAATACTAGTAAGGTCCGAAAAAAAATATCACTCAAGGTAGATGGAATAATGAAAATTGAGCCTAACCGGTTTGGCTCAGTGGATAGAGTGTCAGCCTGCGAACTCAAGGGTCCCAGGTTCGATTCCAGTCAAGGGCATGTACCTTGGTTGCGGGCACATCCCCGGTAGGGGGTGTGCAGGAGGCAGCTGATCGATGTTTCTCTCTCTTCGATGTTTCTAACTCTCTATCTCTCTCCCTTCTTCTCTGTAAAAAATCAATAAAACATATTAGAAAAGAAAAGAATAGAAAAAGAGAAATGAAAAGAAAAGAAAAAGGAAAGAAAAGAAGAAAAGAAAAGAAAAGAAAATCAGGAAAAACATGACATTAATAGCACATTCGGGATCAGGTATGCTTTCCATGTATAAAAGAAAAGAAAAGAAAAGAAAAGAAAAGAAGAGGAAATCAGGGAAAACATGACATTAATAGCACATTCGAGATCAGGTATGTTTTCCATGTATCAAGTTGTGAGGAGAGGTATTTCAGGAAGAGAAAACGAAGAAAACAGTCATGTAGCAAGAATAATGGAGTCTGTTTGAGGAAAAACAAATGTTTCACTTTGGCTGCCCACTTTGGCTGGAGTTTTATGTCACGTTAAGAAGTCTGTATTGTAGTATATCCAGAAAAAGGCAAAAGGTTTATTTTTTCCTCCATTCTGGCAGTTGGCCATGAAGGCAGCTTTAAGTGAAAAAATACCATCTACTGCTTAAAAGTGTTTTGCTTTGGAAACAATTCTGCTACGTGGGCAGATTATAATTCCTTCATCCCACAAACAGCACATTTTGGAAATGAAAACCTGACTTTGAGCTTTCACAATGGTGGTTGCCTGACTTCTCTGGCAGCTGAGTCTGTTTTAACCATGCAGAGAGCTCTCCCTTCACTGAGTTCATAAGGAATGACGTGAAGTAAGCACCCCAAGATCAGGTTGGCTTCTAGGAAGGTACTTTAAGTTATCCCCACAGGAAGCAACCTACTATGTGACTTTACAAAAGCACTCTATTTGGATAGTATGTTAAAAGCTTCTTACTTTCCAATCACATAGCACTACTTTTCGGATCCAGGACCCTAATTCACTAAGACAGTGGTGAGTTCTGTGTATGAGAGGCATGAAGAGGTGTGTTTCAGGGGCTCAGCAAGCCTTGTTGTTGGCATTCTTTACTGTCTAAAAGTTACTGAAGTATTCACTGAATGTGAGAAGGGATCTTATATGTCGCTTGTGAGCTCTGCTGCAAGATATTTGGTAACCCTTATCCAAAATAATTGTCACTGGCCATGTATGGGTATTAAAAATTATATTTCTATTAATTAAAATGTTAGAAATGGGGGGATGAGGTCACATTTGTAATACCTTAACTAATAAAGAATTAAAAAAAAACGTTAGAAAGTCAGCTCTTGGACACACTACTCACATTTCAAATGCTTCCTAATTATGTGTTGCTAGCAAGTCAGTATTGGGAGCACAGATACAGACTGTTTCCATCAAATAAAACCACAGAAAGTTTTATTTGATAGTGCCGTTCTATAACACCCCAATAAATGCTACAAATGCTTATTTCAGTCTCAGGGAAACCACCATCCAGTGAGAGAGTTGCCTCCATTTTGCAGGTGATTCTGTTTCCTTATTCGGAAAGAAAATCTGTTTTCTTCATGCTTATTGCCCCCAAGTCTAATTTGGTTTCGTAGGGACATATAAACAAAAACTATCTTTCATTTGTCAGTACATCATGACACCAAATTTAAAGTCCTTTATAATATTCTTAGATGGTGAACATCTTCTATGTCCATTAATTTAAGCTTCTTTAGACACAAAATGCAAGGAGAGGAAACATAGACAATTCCTGGAAATTTCACAAATGAAGTCTAATAGAAACCTAGTAATAATTATCATTTGAGCATGTGCCTTTTAAAAATGATAGCTCATAACAATAAAGAAATTAGGCTGAGTTCAATATGATTATGATTGTTTGTCTAGCATTGATCAGCCAGCACATATTTTGTTATAAGTGCCTAGCATAAGGACCAATATATAAGGGATCCTCAACAATGTTGAGTGAATCCAATTAACGTGGAAATGAAGTAATATAAATGATTGACAGATTACCTACTTTGTCTCTACTTAGCATGTCTGGCAATCAAAACCTTTGAGTTCAAATTCAAATACATATTCCAATCTCAGTTAGAGGTGTTCAGTAAGCTAAAACCTTGAAGAAGTTTTATAAATATGTTAAAGGATGAAATTTAAAATCATGACGTCAACAACCAGATTCAAAAAGAGTAATATTGGGAGTTAAGTATGTCACCCATGTTAACTGCTATAACCTCCTTGTTTCCCAGGCCTACCGTGGGCAAAACTCACTTGACTCAAAAATGATTTTTGAAAATTTCTGTTTATTTCATAATGAGCAATGTTACCATTGGATGCATTTGTAGATTTTTAATATTAAAATAAAAGGCTACAGTGCTTTTCAAGACAAATAAGGATTATTTGGAAACTATTTTGCATCCTGTGAAAAATAAAACAATAATAAAGTTTATTCTGCTGTATTGAGTAAACTTTTATTTAATGGTTTGGATTCTGACTTATTTATCTCGCATTTTTTTAGAAAGCAAATGGGTGAAGGGAAAAATTGTATGAGTGACAATTAACATATGCTGTTATATAACTAAGCTAATTCATAGATTATTTTCAATTATCATGCTCTGTAGTCTGTAGTTTATGTGCAGCCTTGCAGAACAAAGAGTTCCATTTTTTCTGCTTAACATTTGCACTACCCTGATGGCATCAGCATAGCTTTTGGTGTCTTAACTATGGAAATTTGGGCTGGTTAGCGTGCATTGAGATTTGTAAGTAAATCTACCAAATTTACTCCAGCTGACATGACACACTAGCTGGAGGAAACTCTCTGTAAATGGAAGGTCTTGTATCATGGAGGGTAAGAGTCTTGGAGATAGTGTTTGTGAGTTTAAATGAACATAAAGGAGTATTATCTTTGTCTGAATAAAAGCATGTGTTGGCTTGTGGACAAAGCAGTTATGATATATATTTTTACTTCTCATAGAACAGTTCTCAGAAATAAAGGAATATTGCAAATTTCAGGAATAAATTCCATGAATAAATTTGACTACAAAATATACACAATTCTTTATTTTAAAGGATTGTTGGATGTTTTGACTAAAAATATTAATAGATACAACTTCTTCTTTATAGAAATCTGTATCAATGGTTTTCTTTATTATACATTTAGAATTTTAATTTAACCCTTTCAAAGAGAAGATTTTTCATTGTTGTTAGGTTTGTCAATTTTATCTAAAACTGATTTACTCCATAGGACAATACATTTCTTGACGACAAGACTGTGCTATAAATTTCTAATGAGCAGAAAGTGAGATATTCAACAAACACTTTCTGAATTAGCATGAGTTAAAATTTATAAAATATAATATTCTATAGGCATATTTTTATTCAAGAAAATAATATTGATATCTATATTTAAATATTATGTATATATGTGTTTATATACAAATATATGTTGTAATTAAATATATGTATATTAAAATAATCTTATATTGATTATAACAATATTTTAGGACATATATTTCTGATTATCAATCCATCATGACTTAAAAAGAAGATTGGTAATTCATTCTCAACTGACATTAATTGTTAATCATTCTGACATCTAAAGGAAAGTGAATTTCCAAGGTTATTTCTATAAAACAATACATTTAAGTGATAATTGTTTCAATATGTTAAGGGCCTTGACCTTCTTTAGAACATGACATTCTTATGAAGATAAAATAGTGGAAAACATATGCATGATTTCTTATTTGACTAATTATCTTCTTAAAACTACTTATTCATAATTACCCATGATTTACTTAGAATGACTTCAGTTGAACCAAAGTTCTTGGTGAAGCCAGAATTTTTCAGTAAAAGTTGTGACAGTTAAAATTAAAAGCAGTGCTTGTACAAACATTCTCTATATTAAAATAAGTATTACCACTTCTTGTATTTACAGGGCTAAAGCTATAAGTGTAGACCACATTGTCCCTGCATATCACATACTCTAAAAAATGATTATTTTCCCCCTGTGAATTATAGGAAGTTATTGAAAGTAAGGGAGTGATATATTTACACTTTGTAATTTGGACTATTAACTTGTGATGTTGGTGAGCATGGGTGGAAGCAGGAGGAAATATAGGCTACTACTGAAAAGTAAAAAGTTATGGAGACATAAAAGAAAGGTGTTTAAAAACTGGAACAGGCATGGAGTAGGCAACACAAGATCTATCATTTATGTTATGCTAGACCACATATGCCATTTATGAGGTTGCATACTATAAGAGGTGTAAGAAGTAGAGAAAAATATATTTCAATCTTTGCCAGCAGTTAATGAGTCTTACAAAAGCTTTTAAAATAGACTTACATTCTACCTGATTCAATTTTACTTTCTTTCTTTAAATTTCCCAAACCCGAGTCCCTATGTAAAGCAATAAGCTACATCTGAGGTGAGGTGTGCCCAAGATGGAAAAATGATGGTGTCATTTGAAAAGAAGAATTTCATAATTTTCTACGCCACCATGAAAAGAACCTTGTCATACCATCTGTCTTAGGTCAGTCTCCTAGGTTTACTAAGATATTGATCCTTTCCGGATTGTGTAATAAAGGAAATGTATAATCTTGTGGAATGAAGCAAGCACTGAAAGTGTAGAGTTGTGTAATGAAAGAAAGAAATAAAATTGGGCAAAAGGAGGAGTTGAACTGTGGTTATAAGCAACAAAGTCCTCAGCTCTTGGGGCTGGCCCAGCCCTTCCGAGTTATCCATCACTGAGGCAAACAGGCCACACTTTCTCCTTGCATATGACTAGTTATCGGATGTGTGCCTTCTTTGCGAGGGAGGGGGCAATATCTTTGACAAGGTCTTTTGGGCCAATTCCCCAGGAGGGACTCAACTGAGAGGAGTCAGCTACTGTCACCCTCCACTTCATGCACAGCCAGGATATAAGTGCTTCAGTCTTGGAAGGAATATCTGGGAAGAATATCATCGCATTCACTACACAATCAATGATAGAAAGTAATTTAAACATTTTTTTGAACTACTGTCAAACATGCACACACACACACAAGAGAACAAAATCAACAATGACAAGAAACCAAACCAGAAAGACAGTTAGCTTCATGGGAACTGCTTTCTCTTTTATTTATGTTGATATTGCATTTTTTTAAAGAGACAAATAAAGATAAAGCCATGATAGCTGCATTAGTATGGCTTGCTCTGGCTCAGTGAACTGAATCCCTTAAATAAAAATTTCTAGAGTAGTTAAAATAGAAAGGACTTTTAACAGTGACTTTGATTGATGACCATAACCTATACAAGATTTTGCCTTAGTAATATGGTGAAGATGAAATGTTACAGCTTGTTTAAAATGAGGAATGGTCTTTTTAAAGGACATTTTCTTCTGTTCATTGGACAATATAGAGACTTGTGAGTCAGGACATCTTCTAGTTCAGTGGATCTCAACCTTGGCTGCACATTAGAATCACCTGGGAATCTTTTTAAACTCTTGATTTCTTGCCCTAACCAGTTCGGCCAGTGGACTGAAGGGTCCCAGGTTCGATTCCGGTCAAAGGCATGTACCTTGGTTGCAGGCACATCCCCAGTAGGGGGTGTGCAGGAGGCAGCTGATAGATGTTTCTAATCACAAGAGTTCTTATAAGACGGTGGTTCTCAACCTTGGCTGCACATTAGAATCACCTGGGAGTCTTTTTAAAATCCTGATTTCTGGGCCTCATCCTCCGGAAATTCTGTTTCTTTGTTATGGGGTGGGGCCACAACATTAGTAACAAAGAAACAGAATTTCCGGAGGATGAGGCCCAGAAATCAGGATTTTAAAAAGATTCCCAGGTGATTCTAATGTGCAGCCAAGGTTGAGAACCACTGTTCTAATTTTTTGTGCCTAGAATTCATTTCTGTTCCCTACTGTAAGAGCTAAAGTTTCCAGTTCAGGCAAACCTCTATGAAACCTCATTTTCTTCCTGAGGTTATCAAGTTCAAAATCAAATAAACCTATTCACCTGTTTTATTTTATTAGAAAGATTTAATTAATTTTCAAGCAGTTTTTTTCATACCTACTCTTTTCTCTATTGAGAAATATTAGGTGTCTATGGATCACTATATTAGAACTTTAAATCCTATATAATAAAACCCTAATATGCAAATAGACCAAACGGTGGAACAACCGGTCACTATCATGCACACTGACCACCAGGGGGCAGACGTTCAACACAAGAGCTGCCCCCTGGTGGTCAGTGCGCTCCCACAGGGGTAGTGCTGCTCAGCCAGAAGCCGGGCTCATGGCTGGCGAGCACAGCAATGGTAGCGGGAGCCTCTCCCGCCTCTGCTGCAGGCGAGAAGTAAGGAGCGAGGTGTCCCAGACTGCAAGAGCCCTGGATTGAAAGGGGGATGTCTGATTGCCAGCTTAGGCCTGATCCGCCCTTGTCCCTCCCTGGGATTGGCAGGGGGATCAGGTTTAGGCTGGCAGGCGGACATCCCCAGAGGGGGCCCAGATTGCGAGAGGGCACAGACCGGGCTGAGGGACCCCCCGCCCAGTGCACAATTTCTGTGCACTGGGCCTCTAGTATTTTCATAAGACCTTTCAATCACCCATAGTTGAGAGAGAAAATAAATATTGGAAAAATATAAAAACAGAAAAAAGAAATTAATGTAAAGACTTTGTAATTTCTCTAAGAATTTTAGAAACTTGAGGTAATTTAACCATAAAGGACCAGCAACGTAATCTTTGAATTAAAAATGTGTGGATGAAGGAATGGACAATAAAAGCATCTTGATGCTGAGCACATTCTCACAGATTGTAACTATGGACAAACCATAGGATTCTCTTGCCCTATTCAAAATAAACCTAGTTAAGAGAAGGCTGCAAAGCAACAATGGTTCTGAGTCCAGAATTGATTTTTATATAGGAAAAGATCCTTGTCTAATAAAATGGCATACTTGAGTTTTGGAAAATAGTTTATAGATCACATAAAACTATGTTATACTGGACTCTCATATTCAGACTTCGTCATGTAACAAATAAGGATGTTGAGACAAAAATAGTGAAGTTTCTCAATTAAGGTAACATGTATTAATGCCCTCATCTCCACCCTCCCCATATGTCAGAGTACAAGAATAAAAATCTCAGCATCTAATCTAGTACAAATGATTTGTTGACCCCTCCTCTGATTTCCATCATACATTTTAGATTTCTAAAATGTTGAAAAGTCACTGTTGACTTACAGATCTGCTTCTCCAACAATATATCAGCTACTTTATGAATCATGGCAACTTTTATTGATTTTGCTGATATATCTATTGTCTATTCTGGACTTTAATCTGGCTCATCATTTTCTCCATTTGAAAAATTAAAGAAATAAAGCACAATGATAACTGAGATTTAGAGGTGATCTTGGTCAAGGCCACTTAATTTTTTTTCTGAAATAGATTCTATTTTTAAACCCCAATTTTTCTGAATCAAAGTTTTTTTTGTTTGTTTGTTTGGTTTTTGTCTGTTTGTTTGTTTGTTTGTTTTTTCATTTTAAATGACTGAAAGAGTTTCTAATACCAAATAGAAAATTCAGTAAAAGTATGCTGAAAAATGAATAAATGGATAGTGAGCTAGTGGTAAGAGATAGTGCTAGAAACAACTCCTCATAACTTCATTATGTGTTCTTTTTACTAATCATCACTATTTTCCCCATTCTAGTATCTTATCTATTTAAAATCTGTCCTCTTTTAGGACCTTTGTCTATTTTTAATTGGATTACTTGCATGAGTTCTTTATAAATCTTGGACATTAACCAATTTTCAGATATACTATCATTGGCAAATATGTTCTCCCACACAAGTGGACATATAGATGGTCAAGAGACATAAAAAAAATCTCAAAGTCACTAATAATTAGAAAGATACAAAGTAAAATGACAATGAGTTATCACCTCATACCTGTCAGAATGTCTATCATCAACAAATCAACAAATGATAAGTACTGGTGAGGATGTAGAGAAAAGGGAACACTAGTACATTGCTGGTAGAAATGCAGACGGGTGCAGCCATTATGGAAAACAGTATGAAGTTTCCACAAAAAAATTAAAAATGGAATTGACAGCTGACCCAGTGATCCCACTTCTAAGAATAGCCTATATAACAAAAGCCTAAAATGCTAAGTGTCCGGTTGTCAGTTCAACCAAAGCATAATATGCTAATGATTTGCTAAGGCCACTCAACCGCTCGCTATGACATGCACTGACCACCAGGAGGCAAATGCTTTGACTGGTAAGTTAGCTTGCTGCTGGGGTTTGGCTGATTGGGCCTGAGCTAGACATGCCCTGATGGGCCGGACATGCCCTGGAGCCCTCCCGCGGTCCCTCCTTGTCTGGTCAACCTCCTGCGTCACTTCGGGACCCCGATAGTGCACTGGTGGGGTCCCTCGGCCTGTCCTGCACCCTCTCACAATCTAGGACCCCTCAGGGGATGTCTGAGAGCTGTTTTGGTCTGATCCCACAGGCCAGGTCGAGGGATCCCACTGGTGTATGAATTTGTGCACCAGGCCTCTAGTATCTTAAGAATCCTGAAACACCAATCATTAAGAATATATGCAACTTTATGGCACATTTACACAATGTAATACTATACAGCTGTAAAATAGTAGGATCTCTTATCCTTTGAGACAGCATGGAGGGACCTGGAAAATATTATGCTAAGTAAAATAAGCAAGTCAGATAAAGACAAGTATCACAAAATCTCACTCATATATGGAATCTAATTAATAAAAATAAACTGATGAACAAAATAGACCCAGAGACATAGAAGCATGAAACAGCCCAGTTGGGTGTGGCTCAGTGGTTGAGTGTTGATCCAGGAACCACGAGGTCACTGGTTCAATTTCAGGTCAGGGCAGTCAATTGATGATTTTCTGTCATCATTGATGTTTCTCTCTCTCTCTCCCTCTCCCTCCTCTCTGAAATCAAGAAACATATGTTAAAAAAATAAAACAAACAAACATGGAACAGACTTTGGAATCTCAGAAGGAAGGCGGGGGTGGGGGTGGGGGGAGAGAGTAACCAAAGAATGTATATGCATATATGCATAATCCAAGGACACAGACAATAGTGTCATGAAGACCTGAGAGTGGGGTGTAGGAGTAGGGGGGTCAATGGGGACATCTGTAACGCTTTCAACAATAAAGATAAATTAAAAAATAAAATAAAATCTGTCATCTTTTTAATTCAGTTAAAACAATATCTCTAAGAAATTGTTAATTTAAAGGAGACAAATGTCTTAACTTCTTTATTTAATTGAGAAACATAGCAGAGTCATGGATTGGGCTCCCCATTTGCTCTATCCATCTCTAAACATGTAGGAAAAAAAGAAATGTCAGTAATCTTCTTTTAGTTAAATAAGAAAACAAGATTTTACTGTTTTAGAAATCAGGAATATCAGTTTGGATATTATAAGGGCAACGAATTACTAGGTTACTACCAATCAGAATCACAGATGCTACGGATTTTAAGGGTTAAATTCATAGGACAAACCAATGTCTCTATAGTCCATGATTCTTAGACTTCTTTAAATAACTGCAAAAACAGTGTATTTTGCAAAAATATATTTGTTACAGCTGTAAAAGAGAAGGGAATATTTTCCCCTTATCTTGCTGAGATTTCTTTCACTGCATTTAAGAGCGTTTAAAGTATTTAAGACTAAGAGCTACAATTCCATTAATGAATTCCAAGAGAGAAAAAGCAGGGCTAAGAAGCTCAAAACTTAACTTGGAGAGAAAACTGCACACTATTTTAAAAACAAAAGAACAGAATTTGGACAAAGCAAGATTTTGTATCTAAAAGCTTTTTTTCAAAATTCTAGCTACACAATTTCTGCTCCATTTTCTGATTTTCTTGACCATACCTCCTTTAACCACTACTTAATATTTGATTTTATTCAATCTGCTAGTTCATTGCCCATGCTTCTTATTACAGGAATCACATCATTTTTCTAGGTCAGAAACCATGAGAGCTATTACACAATGGCCTCTTGCAACATTCCAATTATTCCTCAGAAGCATGATCTATTACATTACTTATTTACACCAAAAAATATTAGTCTTAAGATTACAAATAATGATTATTTGACCAATAATAGAGGCTCAGAAAAAAATTTCTATAAAATAAATTGTACACTTGTGTCTATTTTAAAGAAAGCTTCACACTATAAAGTAGATAAGATTATCACTGTTGTATACAATAAAAATATTGTTTATGTTATGATCTATTTTACAACCTTTTGCAGAATGCTTTAAAATGCAAAACTTACCCAAATAGATGTTATGCTCCAAGAAATATTATTTACACATGAATATATATTTGACAATAACTATATAATAAAATAACAGATACTGAATAATAGAAACAAATCAGTAATAAGCAATTTCTGATTTTTTTTCTGAGCTGTAAGATATACTCTTTTCAAAGTAGCAACACAGTAGGGTAGAAAAAGTTCATCTCTGGATTGATAAAGAAAATACTATTTTTAAAATATATCTTCCTTGTGGCTTTGGTCAAACCATCAGTCTTCTCAACTATTTGGAGGGTAATAATTCTTGTTTTTATTAATGGAAGTCATAGATATTTTCCAATGAGAGCGTCTAATAAGCATAATAATTTTACCACATTCCAAACTTGGTCCAAAGAACCTTCAAAAGGTTTATTAATCCTTGAAGTCTTATGAGAAAATACATAATTATTTAGTTAGTGAATTTTATAATATTGAAGAGTACAACAAAAGAGTTTGCTAGCTTTGTGAAATACACTTTGGCACAAAGAAAACTTTAGGTCAATTAAAAGCATCTTCATTAAAGATAGACAACAATTTTTCTTCTATAGAAATAGAAGAAATTAATCCAAATTGAAATATATTAAAAAGGATGAATAGATAAAACAATGAAAATTAGTTTATTTCTTTATTTATGTTAAATTTCTTTCTTTTTTCCTTTTTCCCCCTCTTATTGATTAAGGTATTACAAATGTGTCCTTATTCCCTCATTGTCCCACCATCCCCCCACTTATACCCTCACCCCCCCCGTGTCTGTATCCATTGGTTATGCTTAAATGCATGCATAAAAATCCTTTGATTGATCTCTCCCCCTTAGCCCCACCCTCCCCTCCCTTCCCTCTGAGGTTTGAGCATCGGATGGATGTTTTTCTGTCTCTAGATCTATTTTTGTTCATTGGTTTATATTGTTCATTATAATCCACAAATGAGTGCAATCATGTGATATTTATCTTTCTCTGACTGACTTATTTCACTTAGCATAATGCTCTCCAGCTCCATCCATGCTATTGCAAATGGTAGGAGTTCCTTCCTTTTTACAGCAGTATAGTATTACACTGTGTAGATGTACCAAAGGTTTTTAATCCACTCATCTGTTGATGGCCACTTAGGCTGATTCCAAATCTTAGCTATTGTAAATTGTGCTTCTATGAACATAGGGGTGCATATATCCTTTCTAATTGATGTTTCTAGTTTCTTGGGATATATTCCTAGAAGTGGGATCACTGGGTCAAATGGGAGTTCCATTTCCAGTTTTTTGAGGAAACTCCATATTGTCTTCCATAGTGGCTGCACCAGTCTGCATTCCCACCAGCAGTGCACGAGGTTTCCTTTTTCTCAGCATCCTCACCAGCATTTGTCATTTGTTGATTTGTTGATGATAGCCATTATGACAGGTGTGAGGTGGTACTGCATTGTTGTTTTGATTTGCATCTCTCAGATGATTAGTGACTTTGAGCATGTTTTCATATGTCTCTTGGCCTTCCTTATGTCTTCTTTCAAAAGGTATCATTTTTTTTAATTTTATACTGACAGAAGCCAGATTAGAGGACATGACCTTAGATATGAAAGTCAAATTGTCTAACAATGAATCCCAGGAGAATTAACAACTTTGTAGGACTTCGCATTGTTAAAATAAAATAAAATAAAATAGAGGTTATGTTTGAAGATCCTTAGTAGCAACACAGTAGGGTAGAGATGTTCGTTTTAATAACCAATCACAGTAAAGACTAAACAATTCCCTGATTTTCATTTTATAAGTCATCCTGTAACATCATGTGTCTGAGCTTCAAAACCATTTTGCTACATTAGCAAAACTAAGCGTAGCTTATTTGATGAACATAAGCACAGCTTAACGTAGGTTATTTCTGTAAATGCCTCTGGTAATCATAAGAGAAACATAAGCCATCTTCCTAAAATGGTATGAGATAATAATTTTTAACCAATCTCCTGCCATCTGGAAATGTTCATTTTATTAATATTTTTAGTTCATTTTTTTTTTGTTAATCCTCACCCGAGAATATTTTACCATTGTTTTTTAGGGAGAGTGAAAGAGAGAGGGAAAGAGAGAGAGAAACACAGTGATTGGTTGTCTCTTGCACATGCCCTGACCAGCATCTGAGCTGGGGAGGAGCCTTCAATCAAGGTATGTGCCCTTGACCAGAATTAAACCTGGGACCCTCTAGTCCACAGTTCAACACTCTATCTCAGTGATGGCGAACCTTTTGAGCTCTGGGTGTCAAAATTTTGAAAAACCCTAGCTTAATTCTGGTGCCGTGTCACATATAGTAATATTCATAATTTTTTTTTATATTTGCAACCATAGTAAAAAAAAGATTTATATTTTTGATATTTATTTTATATATTTAAATGCCATTTAACAAAGAAAAATCAACCAAAAATATGTATAAAATGAACAAAAACAGAAAAACAATGTACATTTAGGAAAAAAAATAATAAAAACAATAATAATCAAATGGTATGAAAACTAGAAATTAGTGACTTTTTTGGTGCTGAAATTTGTCTGCTAATTCTTCGATTGTAGGTTCATACTTGGTGCACTTCAAGGCCAAGCAAGCGCCACTAACTTCATCTGTTAGCCGGTTTCTTTTGTTCGTTTTAATATTATTTAATGCTGAGAACAAAGTCTCACAAAAATATGTTGATGAAAAAATTGTTAGCAAAGCCATCGCTAGATTTTTTATGTCGCTAAAAGTGTCAGGTACTCTGTTCCAAGCACTCAAAATTTCTTGTTCGTAGTTGCACTCTTCTTCATTATTCAAACGATTTCGTTCCAGATTTTCAAGTTTCGACCTTAAGTCGACAAACACATGAGTCCAAATGCTACCTTGAAAATCTGCAAGTTGCATCTCTAAATCGTCAATTTGCATCCATTGGAAATCCTTTAATTCCAAAGTACTGTAAACAACTACATCCGGATACTTAATTATTTTAATGGTCTGTTCTAGGCTTCTAAATTGGTCGAATCTTTCGCTGAACTGTTCAAATAA
>NW_005357846.1:4121347-4127641 GCF_000412655.1 Myotis brandtii | reverse complement strand
TTTTATAAAAGGTTGATAGGTTTCTTACCTATTAACTTTTTGCAGTGTTGTTGCACTGACTCCTGGTGCAAAACAATTCAAAGATAGTATGTATAACCAACAAATATATGGTGCTGTAATCAATTATCCGACACGCAGAATGTCTCATCGAGCATGTTGCACTGTATATCTTTTTCTTATAACCCTCCCACTCCTGTCTCCTAACGAACATGGCGATCAAGTGCGTCCATTTGCCGAGTGCACCCGAACGCACGGGAAGCTTACCCGAGGCACATGTTGACAATAAGGAGGCCGTTTCCAGAATTGGGCATTTTGTCACTCGAGTAAAAATAAAATGTCATGAGTAAAGATTAATCTCTTTATAGTGCAATTCTTAACCTTTTTATATTAATGTCAATATTGGAACAATGTATCTTGGATGTTTTCACTATGTATCTTTGCTATGCAACACTGATGTACATGTTTACGTCCGGTTTTAGAATTGCATTATTGATCATGAGTAACGTGAGTAATAATATTACTCAAGTGATGCCCAACTCTGACTGTTGCGAGAGACAAATATTTGAATTATGCAATTTTTTGTCTCTGTCAATGCATGTCACCCAAAATGAGTTCATGTGTCACCTCTGACACGCGTGTCATAGGTTCTCTATCACTGCTCTATCCACTGAGCCAAACCAACTAGGGTTGAAAATGTTCATTTTAATAACCAATCATAGTAAAGGCTAAACAAATCCCTGATTTTCACTTTATAAGCCATCCTGTAACATCAAGTGTCTGAGCTTCAAAACAATTTTGGGTTTGGAAATATCCCTATTTGTGAACAGTTTGTTTCTCATTCAATAAAATATTCATATCAAATAAACCTCTCAGAATTTTCTTTTGTCACCTTGTACAAGATATATTATGCCAGTAGAAAGGTGTGGCTGAGCTAATCATGTTTAATTTATTCTTTCCAAATTTACCAATTATAAAAGTACTCCCCATATATTTGCAAAAGAGGTGAAAAGTGAAAAGCACTTACAATCCACTGGGATCACATATCAGGAGTAAGAAAGAATTGTCCATGTCATTATTATTTGAATATTCTCTTTTATGGAAGGAAAATGATGAAATAAACCACAGGTTGAAAGATTTTGTATGACATGATTGTTGTATTGCTAAGGCAAAGTTATATCTAGCTACATCTATAGAAATGTGATTTTCTATACTTGGAATGCAAACAATTTAATTCAATTTTGTTTTAATATTCTCTCTATTTTAAAATATGTAACATATTAAAGAATATGTTCAGTATTGATTTGATTTCTTTATAGTCACTTCTTATTAATCAAGTAACTTTCTAAAAGTATAGCATCAATATAGTATTAACTCAGGTATTGAGTATCTGCCTGGATTTTAATTAGAGAGTAGGCATTTATAATAATTTATCAAAAATAATTTCTTTCTAGTGTCTTGCTCAAAGTAATGCAATGCAAGAAATAATGTCAGTACATTTTGTGAACAACAACAACAAAAACAGACTGACAGATCTCACAATGGGAGAGGGTTGGGGGGTCCAGACGAGATTAACCAAAGAACATATATGCATATGGATAGTCCATGGACATAGAAAATAGCATGGAGAAGGCCTGGGTGGGTGGAGGCTGGGTGATGGGAGGTAAAGTGGGGGGTAACTGTGGGGGGGTATCTGCTATCAATAATAAATAAATGAAAAAATTGATTACCCATGATAGTTGGGAAATTGAGTGGTCTTTTTTCTCTGTATGGCTTTTTGGTTTACTATATTTTATCAATTGAAATAAAAATAAATAAATATATCATGTATTAAAATAAAGTAAAAGTCACTTGAACCTAAAATGTTGCTGGAATATAGATTAAAATCTTTAGATGATTCTAAATGAACTTGAGATCTGACTTTTTGTAACTTCATTTAATGTCATTTTCATTTGACCTTTAAAAAGAGGAAATTTAAAATGTGTTAGTTCAGTGCTACATAATATAATTGATCGAATTTGTTTAAACTTATCTGGCAAAACAATGGAAACAAAAAGGTTAAATAATTATGTAAATTCTTATTAAACTGGACTCAAAGTTGGGAGTGGGTTTGAATTTACCTCATAGACTTTCTATATGTTATTATGGTAGCATTTAAAAGTATATAATTGAAATTAACATCACAAGGAAATATCACCTCACACTTGTCATAATCGGTATCATCCTATATAATAAAAGGCTAATATACAAATTGTCCCCTGGGAGTTCAACCAGGAGTTCGACCAGGGGGCGGGGTCAGCCGGCCATCTGCCTGTGGCCCCTCCCCTCATCTGGCCAAAGCCCCTACCCACAATTGGCCCGGCCAGATCGGCCCTGATCAGGGCAGGCCGGGTGGACCTCACCCGTGCACAAATTCATGCACTGGGCCTCTAGTAAATAAATCAACAAACAACAAGTACTGGTGAGGATGTGGAGGAAAGGGAACCCCAGTACACTGCTGGTGGGAATGCAGATTGTGTAGCCACCATGGACAACAATATGGGTTTCTTCAAAAAATTAGTAATGCAACTGCCTTTTGACCCAGCGATCCCACTTCTGGGAATATAACCTAAGTATCCGGAAACTCCAATTCTGATATGACCCATAAATTGTGAGATACAATGTACAACAATTGCATTGACTGAAGTCAAAAGCACATGCCACCAGGAGAATAGTTTTCTGATAATTTCTGGACAAATGTTATTTCCAGGCAGTAACCCCAGTGGGGAGAAGAGGTGAAACACTAATACTGCATAAATGATGCTCAGAAGAGAAGCTATGAGTGGAGAAAACAGAGCTGCAATAACCGAAAGCTTTGGCAGACAACAGCCAGAATACATAACTCAAATTCTTATTCTCTTATTACTTCGTCTTTTTACTGGACTAAAAATATTCTCCAAACATCCGCTTTCTTATTGCCAAATCAAAACTAGATCATCTATATGGCTTTATGTGCAATTACTATTCAGTTTTTCTGCAAGTGATTTTTGTCAATGTCAGTTGATTAGGAAGGGCAAATGACAGTAATTTAGGTTTCAATAAAACATTATATTTCAGCAAACTTTTACCATGTTCTTGATTCATTTCACCTCTGTGACCTTGAGTATGCAAAGAATTCTGTATTATCCCTGGCTCCTGTTTTTCTTTTTTTATAAGGCCCACATAGCTTCTACCCCTTTTTTTTCTTGATTCAGTAATTGAATTCACTGTTACCAATCTCAACGTGCCTTATAATGTGAAGCAGAGGGCTTTATAGCTGTGTGACTTTAATAAGTCATGTCACCTCTCTGAACTTCAGTTTTTTAATTTACAAAATAAAAAACAGACCTACATGTTTTCTATTATCTCATGTATATCTTAAAGCTATGAAGCCAAAGAATGTGTAGGGATGGAGGAGGGAGATGAAGAGTCTGCTGGAAAAATCTAAAAGATAGATAATAGGCATTAGCAGTAAGCAAAATAAGAACAATGTTCCCTGGCGCTGCTAAATGTTTGATAAAAAGACAGGGACATTTTCCTTAGACTTTGAGTTGTCCTGTTACTCCCAAGCTGAGGCAGTGAAAGCACTAGTCTGAAATAGGAACAATGAGAGGAAGGGACAATTGGAGGTGTTCTCCTTTGATCTAGTTAACTGGACAACACACTATAATGCTACAATTATGTATAACCACCATCTTCCTTTCCCCTTATTAAACAGAAGAAAAGAAAAAGAAATTTTAGTGCCATGTAACTGAAATAGGGCATGACACCTTTAGAAATAAATTTTTTCACCAAATGTCAGGATTTTGTGGTTTAGATGAAATTAAATATCAATAGCTTTGTAGTTCTCATGAGATCAGGACATTTCTGGAAGAAGCTAACTCACACGAAAATGAAAAAAAAATCAGACCACAAAGTTGTTACTGAAAAGTGTTTTGAACCTCCAAAGATGAGCTGTTAATTTCTAGTATATTTAAGTTACACAGCTCTATGTTCCAGTAATTACCTATGTTATTTAATCCTTAGGGAAATAAAGAAAAAAAAACTTGAAAGAATTAAGGTAAGTCAGGGGAAAAGGGTGTGTATTGAGCCCCCTCCCCCGCCCAAACACTGATTGGTTCATACTAAGTCCAAAAATCATCTGAAATATTTAGTGAATTAATTTTTACTCTCGTTAAAATTTCATAAATTGTTGTATTTACTAAATTTAAAATTTTACTTTTACTTAACCAGATTTTCTCTGTGACTTTGGGAAAATCATTGAACTGCTACCTGCCTGTTTCACCATTTATAACAATAATCTTCATTCATTCATCAATTTATCTACCTTCTAAGTTCAGAGCAAATGGCCTGTCAGATAAGTTGCTATGTCAGATAAGGTAACAAATTTAGACATGAGCTTCACTGAACTTATTATCTTGTGAGAAAGAGGAAAATAAAGTGTATATAATTAATGTATTCTTGGTGTTATATAAAGAACTATTATACATAGTTGAAAGTGAAAATCTGAAATGAAGTTCAGATAAAGTACAAGGGAAGTTGTGAGCAAGGCAAGATTATTTAATATGTAGATAAACAAAAGGATTTTGGAAGAGTTGAAATTTTATGTGGGCATAAAAACACTAACTGAATTTGAACATATAAAAAGAAGAAAGAAGCATATTCCAGGCAGAGGTAAATGTACACCAAGGATCTTAGTTTTTCTAGTTTTCCCAGAGTTCAAGGTGCAAACAAACAAAAGCAAAATAGCATAGCAACAATTAAATTTGGACCAAAAGGTACTGATTCTCAAAGTTAAGAGTACTGATTTATTCTGTAAACTTTAGTAAGACACTGAAGGAATTTGAGGCAGGAAGACACAGAAATTAGTCACTCTTTAAGAAAAATTATCTATCTATCATCTATCTATCTATCTATCTATCTATCTATCTATCAGCTCTCTATCTCTCTATCTATATATCATTTATCATCTATCTATCTATTTAGTTATACAGATAACTATATATCCTTGCTTATCCAGTTAAATAATTCTTAGAGAGAAGCATCTTACCTTTTATTTATTTATTTTCTAATCAATCAATCAATTAATTAGTTTATTTATATATTATTTGTTAATCTTCATCTGAAGATTTTTTTTGTTATTGCTTTTTTTTCAGAGAGAGTGGAAAGGAGGAAGAGGGAGAGAGAGAAAAAAAACACTCATTGATGTGAGAGAGCCACATCATCTGGTTGCCTCCCACATGTACCCTGGCCAGCAGTGGGGTGCAAACCCCAACCCAGGTAAGTGCCCTTGACCCTAAATAGAACATATGACCCTTTGGTGCACAAGCCAAGGCTTTTACCACTGTGACACACTGGCCAGGGTTTACCTGTTTTTAAAAATCAGCAACGTTATGTGCTATTGTTTGCATTAGCAGTAATCAAAGATTATAAACATAATGTTCTCTATTATACCTTATTTACATTAATATTGAAACAATATTTCCTATAAAAAATTAGGTCATGAGGACAGGAATACAGAATAGGTGACAAAAGATTTTTTCCAAGTAAAGTAGTTACTAAAGATGTTAGTTTCAGAAAAAAATAACAGTTTTAGGAATTGAAGAGTTATATCACATAAGAATAAACAATACTAGATTAGTGAGAAATCAAGTGGCATAGAATCCATCATGGAGTGAGCACTGACAAGCAATTATCAAAAAGAATATATATATATATTATAAACAAGATCAATTTATTCAGTGAAATTATCTGGAGGCACCCTTTGCACATTCAATTGTGATCACATTCAGTGCAATGGCTATACATCTTCTTTTAAAAAAACATTATCTTTATTGTTGTATTACAGATGTCCTCTTTTTTTCCCTTTGTCCCCTCCACCTCGCCCCCACCCCTCCTAACAGGCTTAACACACTATTTTCTGTGTCCAGGGGTTATACATTTCTATACTAATAAAAGCCTAGGTGGTCCTCACGCCCTCGCACGTGATGTCATTAGAAGATGGCCACCACAAGATGCCCACCACAAATATGGCTGCCATAGATGGCCACATGCACAGTGGAGGCGGGGCCCTGTGGCCGCTCCACATGGTGAGGCCTGTGGGTCCCCTGGCTCCGCTCAGGGTGGAGGAGACTGGTACCTACGTCTCCGCTGCCTCCTGGTAGAGGAGGCGGGTCGTGGCAGGGGAGGGCAGTTGTGGGCGATCAGGCTGGCAGGGAAGGGGAGTTGGGGGTGATTGGGCCGGTAGGGGAGCAGTTAGGCATCAATCAGGCTGGCAGG
>NW_005357846.1:4087923-4121184 GCF_000412655.1 Myotis brandtii | reverse complement strand
CCCGTGGTTGGCAAACCGCGGCTCGCGAGCCACATGTGGCTCTTTGGCCCCTTCAGTGTGGTTCTTCCACAAAATACCACTTGTGGGTGTGCACGTACAGTGCGATTGAAACTTCGTGGCCCATGTGCAGAAGTCGGTATTTTGTGGAAGAGCCACACTGAAGGGGCCAAAGAGCCGCTTGTGGCTCTTGAGCCGTGGTTTGCCGAGCCGCAGTTTGCCGAAAAACTTCGTGGCCCATGTGTAGAAGTCGGTATTTTGTGAAAGAGCCACACTGAAGGGACAAAGAGCCGCATGTGGCTAGCAAGCAGCGGTTTGCTGAGCCACAGTTTGCCGACCACTGCGTTAGTCTGTTCCATGCTTCTATGTCTCTGGATCTATTTTGTTCCTCAGTTTATGTTGTTTATTAGATTCCACATATAAGAGTTCATGTGACACATCTTTCTCTGACTGGCTAATTTTGCTTAGCATAATGCTCTCCAGATCCTTATTGCCCCTTTCCCTTGTACTTAAAGTCCTTCAGACAAACATCAGAAATTTGAAAGATGGTTTGTCACAATGTATGTGTGTGTTCCTGTGTGTGATTTTACTATAAGGTTGTCTTTCCTCCAGTAAAACTCATAGAGGCATTTTAGTGTGGTCATTGAGGCTATTTAATTTCATATTCAGCCTGTTACAAATTGTCCATCTTCACTGCTTCTAATAACACTTCACCACAAAGTGCATTTCCTATAATTTCTTCTTCTAGTTGCCTTACTTTATTTTGAGGTCTGGGACCATATCTTAAAAAAAAAATTATGTTCTTGTCTGGCTGGAGTGGCTGAGTGGTTGAGAGTCAACCTATGAACCAGGAGGTCATAGTTTGATTTCTGGTCAGGGCACATGCCCAGTTTGCTGGCTTGATCGCCAGTGTGGGGCATGCAGGAGGCAGCTGATCAATGATTCTGTCTCATCATTGATGTTTCTATCTCTCTCCCTCCCTCTCCCTTCCTCTCTGAAATCAATAAAACTGTATTTAAAAAAAAACTACATGTGTGTTCATCTTAACTATTTTACATATGGCAGACATTGAAAAAAATTAGAAAATAAATGAGTAATTAAATAAATGGTCCATTTGGAAATAACAAATGCTATTCCCCAGACATGAGTATTTTGAAATCACACCATCTTCTTATTTTATTTTGGAACAAAAAACACTTCCAATCCTTCATGTGGTTCGAAATCTAAACACTGCCAAAGATATATTTCTCATTTCACACTTCAGAAATGATGCAAAAGATCATTTTATACCCCCAGGGCTTGAAATAATGGGTAGTCTGTGCATGTGCTCGGTTTGGAAAAGACTACAGATTACCTACTGCTCCTTTTAACCATACCCATCCAGACACCACATCATCACCACTAAAAGATGCATTTTTTAACGAGAAAAAAAAGGAGAGCGAAACACTTGGAAATGTGTTCAGTGCTAAGCTAATGTTAATTATCCATTCAAGTTGGCAGTCGGGCTCTTTCTTATCCACCAAGTGCTTGGAATATGTTGTGTGAGGTTAGCCACTCCAGGCTGACTTTGTCATTTTTCTTTTAAGACATACCACGTGCAAGATTTTACATCCGCTCTTCAGAAGGAAGCCAAGATATAAATCCAGCATATAAATAAATAAGTAATGCTCACAGACAGGGCTCCAGGTCATTTCTTTTTATCTCCTTCTGTTTTTGTTTCTCAGGTTTAGACATTGTGGTGGTTTTCCCCTTTCACACACATTTTTAGCATGGATGAATTCTGATGATATATTTTTTTTCAAATAAAAAGATACAATTTTCTGAGTCGTACAATTACCAATTTGCTTAGGGAGCTTGTAATAAATGAGTACCCTATGATATACATGTTGAATAAACTATTGCTAACGATTTTTCTGTAACGTGGAAACTCCAGGGATTGTATAAGAACTATAGGGTACAAAGGCTTGGAAACCATTCACTTGCTTAGGGGACACTGGCTAATCTATTCCACTTATTCTAAGCCTTCATGGTCTTGTCTATGAAATTGTGATGGCAAACCCTAATGCATAGGGATATCATACAAATGTAACTAAGTTTTCTGTTACATAGTAGGACTTTCCAAGTGTATTTACTTTAACTTAATCTAAGTCAAAATGCTTAATGAAAATTAATCAGATTCACTGTTACAGGGATCCAAATATGCTTTTAATTTTAGTTGATTTTTGTCATGCAAGTCCCATTGTAAAGGCAAGAGTGAATTCTTTGTGGATACAATATAATTAGTATCTTTCAACGTTAATTTTCACTGAGCATTATAAATCAGCACAATTAATAGTGAGAGAAAAACTATTGATAGTCTGTGTTCACTCATTAAATGAAGGTGCATATTTCGGTCTCCTCTCCAGATTAACTGACAAGCATTCTCTTTGATAATAACTCACTTTTATTGCGGTTATAGGTTATATCCAGAACATATAAACTAATATAGAAACTAACAAATGTGTATTTAATTTCTATCAAGTAGAAAGCCATTGTGCACAGAGCAAATCCCAACCCAGATGCTACTGAGGATGATACTTCCTGCGCAATGTGATTGAGGGTTTCGGTCAAGAAGGTAACTGTTTTCATTGTGTGTTCCTTTATACATTTTGATATTGAAAGCATATTCACATAACATCAAAATAACTAAAAGAAGACAAAAGAATTTGCCCCACAGGTGTGGCTCAGTGGTTGAGCGTTGACCTATGAACCAGGAGGTCAAGATTTGATTCCTGGTCAGGGCACATGCCTGGGTTGTGGGCTTGATCCCTAGTAGGGGGCGTGCAGGAGGAAGCTGATCAATGATTCTCTCTCATCAGTGATGTTTCTATCTCTCTCTCTCTCTTGCTCTCCCGGCCTCTCTGAAATATATGAAGAATACAAAAGACTTTGTCTTCAAAGATTTTAACCTGGTATGGGAAAGATATGATTCACATAGACAGTGTCCTATGTATGGCTTTATGATCTGCTGTCTTTTTCTTTTTAATCCTCACCTGAGAATATTTTTCCATTCATTGTTTTTGTTTTTTAAGAGAGAGTGAAAGGGAGTGGGAGAGACAGAGAGAGAGAGAAACATTGATGTGAGAGAGACACATTAATTGGTTGCCTCCCACACATGCCTGACCAGGGCCAAGGATTGAGCCTGCAACTGAGGTGTATGCCCTTGACCAGAATCAAACTAAGGACTCTATCCACTGATCAAAACTGGCTAAGGCTGATCTGCTGTCTTAATCTCAATAATCTTTGGACCAAATGCTCTTCATTTTCTTTTTGTACTGGGCCTACATATCACATCGATGAACCTCCATACACATAAAAAAGTAAATAATACTCACAATCCTGATGGAGTAAAAAAAAAGAGCCAAATCACTGTGTCTAATAAACAGGTTAAAAGAGGATGAAATGCATCACCAATAAAAGGTTATAAAAATAATCCTATTATTGCTACAAATGGTCAGTCTCTAATATGTCTTTAATCATTTTCAAATAGACAGAGTCTTTTATCAGAATTCTATGGTTATGGTGTTTTTCAAATTTTGTGCACTGACTACTTGATATGTCTATTCACTATGATAAAATAGGTTCCTAAGTGCAAACTAATATGTATTAGTTCTCAAAAGAGTGTAGACATTTATTAAGTTAATGAAAGTTCATTCCCCTCTTCTTTAAATTTTAATCTTTTACCCTTTGAATATGTTGTTGCCATTGCCCTTTGGAAGGACCCATTTGGGGATTGATCGTGTCTATAATTCATGCAATAGGAGCAACTTGTTGTCAACTCACTGACGAGATACTGCCAGACAGGTCATTTTGTGACACATTTTAACTTAATTGGTACAAATTGTCAAAATCTTGGACATGCTTCTGAATGAAAGAGTTTATCGATCCGAGCCATCAAATTAACTTGTATCAAGAGAAGATGCACTGCAAAATGGGTTTTAAAATCATTGTATATCAATGGACTTTTTCAAAGGTTGTTCAGGACCAATGCCCCCTTAGCTCATGCCCCTTTTCCAAATTATATACTTATTGATAGGAGCCTGTGGACACAACTTGCCGTGCTTAGCTTTTCTTAAGAGAGAGACTGAAATTTGGGCCAAGTGACATAGGAAGCCAAGCTCTGGCAGCTAACTGTTTCAGCAGACAGATATGTAGAGATGTCACAGTGGCAAATGGTGCTGAAAAGTGTGAGAAAAGTGAGACAGCAAGAGCGCCGGGCAAGACACAAGATGATTGATGGCTTGCCTCTTTTGCTGGATGCCATCTGTTGAAGGGTACAAGGAGATAAGTGATCAGCCTATAATTTTTAAATAGCTTGTTATTTTTTTATGAAATCAATCAATGAAATAGAACTTAGAAAGTACATGTCTACTTGCCCTCCCCTGATTCCAGCCCTTTTCCTTTGCTTGTCAAAAATATTTTTGGTAAAGGAAAGAGGGCTTATGCCATATGTGTTTTAATATGATAATTTGTAAAGCTTATATTTTCTTTTCTATATCCAGTTGAGAAAAAGAAAAAAATTCTATTACATAGGTTGTATTCCAAAAATCATTTGAGAAAAGATTTTCAGAACAAGTGATTTCCCACTTTGTGGTTGATTATTTCATTCACTAACGTTCCCTAGAGTTCATAGCCATAACTTTAATTTAGAGTGGAAAATGAATAGTCAAAACATACTAATATCATTGTGCATTTTAGACATAGGCTTGTTTAAAAAAAACCTTATTATGGCTGCCACTGATGAATGATTAATTTGAATAGGTTTTTTTAATAAGTTGCATGTTTATTAAAATCTGTTTTAATTAACAACTTTTGCAACCCATCTCGTCTCCCTCCCTTATTCTCACAAAGAAGATAAGATGATTTTATGTCTACACACAAATCCACTGTTTAAATGTCCTAAAGTCATTTGAAACATTAAATTAATTTTCGGTATTTTTCAATGAAATGTCACCAATGCTATTATTCCTTGAGTGAACTAAAGTCATATATTGATGTGAGGTCCAAACTATATTTCCCAGAAAAATATGCATCATTATTGATGAAGGGAATGTTGCAACTATATTTCTATAGGAATTTGCATAAATCTCCACAGCAATAGGACTTAAAATATTTTATGATTTTTTTTGACAGCTTCTACAATGAATTTAAAATTAAGTAATTTAGGTCTGTGTTATATAATAAAAATTCACATATTTTCAATTACATAGATTTAGAAAAGTGATGGACAGATTATTTGACCTATTCTTTCATCCATTTCTTGAGGTGTGCATGCAGATTTCAAATATTATTATTGGTCAACATGAGCATTAAGCCAGAATTTTAGCAGAATATGTGTAAAGATCTGATAAGTTCTATCAAAAGAATATTAAATTTGTTAAATTCAATGCAATGATTTATAGTGATTATATTATAGTTCTTGTTAAAAATCAAAATTCCATTAACAAAGTAATTAGTACTAGAGAAAAAAATGTCTTAATACATTTAATGAATTTTTAAAAGTATTGCTTTGGGGCTTGAAATAACCAGACAGTGTCTTATATGAATCTGGTTTTAGGACAAAATCTAGGTTCTTTTTTGTTTCCTACTCCTACTGTCTCACTAATGAAATGGGGTCCTTTAAGATAAATCCTTATAATACAGAAGAAAATTTTAAACCATCAAAATTTAAAACCTGATAAAAATATTAAAATCTAACTATATGCCACCAATACAAAGAGCCAGAAGAAATATTTTTCAAAAGTTCAGTAATTAAATACAGATATACTTGTTAAAGAAATTTTATATGTGAACAGAAATCAAGTTTAAAACTAGTTCTTTCCTCTTCTGGAATCAATGATATACTTCCAGAATATGCTCTTGCTTTGATTTATTCTAGCATATTGAGCTTGGTGAAATTAAATTTTATCAATGCACTCAACATTAATACATTAATCCAGACCTACCCATTAATTTATCAAATATTTAATACTAGGGGTCCAGTGTACAAATTCATGCACCTTGAAAGGAAATGTGGGCCACAGGCTGTGGTGGGCACAGGGGCAGGTCTCGGCCCATCCTCGGCACTCCCACCCAGCCCCTCCCACTGTGGCCCCCGGTCCCCTCTCTACCAGCAGCCCTGCTCCCGCCGCCACCGCTTCCACACTCTGATGGTGCCGGCCACGCTCACACCTGCTGATGGTGTGGAGCAATTGGGGCTGACGACAGCAGTGGGTACAAGTAGTGCTGTCCCTGGCAGCGGGTGTGAGATGCGGCTGCCGAACCTGATGATCCCTCAGACTCCCACTGTGGCCCCCGGTCCCCTCTCTACCAGCAGCCCTGCTCCCGCCGCCACCGCTTCCACACTCTGATGGTGCCGGCCACGCTCACACCTGCTGATGGTGTGGAGCAATTGGGGCTGACGACAGCAGTGGGTACAAGTAGTGCTGTCCCTGGCAGCGGGTGTGAGACGCAGCTGCCGGACCTGATGATCCCTCAGAAGCAAGAGGAGGTGGAGAAGCCCTGAGGAGTGATTGGGGCAGGCAGCTGCAGCTCGCACCCACTGAAGGTGCCGAGCAATCAGGGCTGGTGCCAGGTGCCACCTAGGGTGCGAGCAGGGCCAGCACCAGCAGCAGGTGTGAGCGCCGGGCAGGACCATGCACACGGGAGCAAAGAATTTTAAGTAACCACCAGAGGCTTGCCCCATGACAGTGACCGGAGCACCGCCTTTGTCTGGTGCCCCTGCTCACCTGCTACACCATCCCACCACAGCCAACGCCAGCCATGTTCAATGTGGGCCTAAACTGGCAGTCGGACATCCCCTGAGGGGTCCCAGATTGGAGAGGGTGCAGGCCCGGCTGAAGGACACACCCCCGTGCACGAATTTTATGCACCAAACGTCTAGTAGAGTAGATAAAAACAAATACAGGGGCGGGCAATAGTAGGTCTACAGTTGTGAATATGCAAAACAGTTTATTCTTGAATTATTATATATTTATTATTGTATTGTTCGATTGCATTATTTGTCTTATTATCTTTGTTATTATTTCATATTCTTATTTATGATTCATCTTTTAGGTAACGATGACTGGTAATTTAACTTAATTTTACCTATCATTTTATGTGGATATATGGATATAACTATACATTTATCTTCCAGTTATGCTTCCTGATACTCCAGAAACAATTACACCCCAGTAGAATGAGCAAACCTATCATGTTGTGTGTATCTTGGTTTCTAAATTTAGCTCTCCAATAAAAGAAACCAGAGTTTCTTGGATAAATGACTGAATCCAGACCTGAGTCAATAAAATTATAAGGTAATGTGGAACATCTTTTTGTGCCAGAAGAAAGGCCATGATCAAAGAATGAGGGGCATCATTATGCCTTCATGTCAAAAAGACATAGGAATCAATTCCAGGTTGTTTCTTGCTGCCAAATCTGTGACATTTGAAACATTGGAATGAATAGCAAAGATAACACATCCTATACTATTGAACCCTGAATTTCTAAAGAATTTTGATCACAAAATTGAGCAAATTTAACTGGGGGTCTATAGGTTAGATGGTAGTCAATGTCAATTTTCTGAATTTGATGATTCTATCTACACTAATAAAAGAGAAACATGGTAATTAGCGTATGACCGCTACCCTTCCCATTGGCTAATCAGCATATCCTTATGCAAATTAACTGTCAGCCAAGATGGCAGGCACCCCAGTGGGGACCCCCACCCTGAAGGGTGTGTGAGCAGCTGCAAACAGCCATCATCCCCTCATCCAGGCTGGCCAGGCACCCCAGTGGGGACCCCCACCCTGAAGGGTGTGTGAGCAGCTGCAAACAGCCATCATCCCCTCATCCAGGCTGGCCAGGCACCCCAGTGGGGACCCCCACCCTGAAGGGTGTGTGAGCAGCTGCAAACAGCCATCATCCCCTCATCCAGGCTGGCCAGGCACCCCAGTGGGGACCCCCACCCTGAAGGGTGTGTGAGCAGCTGCAAACAGCCATCATCCCCTCATCCAGGCTGGCCAGGCACCCCAGTGGGGACCCCCACCCTGAAGGGTGTGTGAGCAGCTGCAAACAGCCATCATCCCCTCATCCAGGCTGGCCAGGCACCCCAGTGGGGACCCCCACCCTGAAGGGTGTGTGAGCAGCTGCAAACAGCCATCATCCCCTCATCCAGGCTGGCCAGGCACCCCAGTGGGGACCCCCACCCTGAAGGGTGTGTGACCAGCTGCAAACAGCCATCATCCCCTCATCCAGGCTGGCCAGGCACCCCAGTGGGGACCCCCACCCTGATCCAGGACACCCTTCAGGGCAAACCAGCCGGCCCCCAGGCCTCTATCCTATATAGTAAAAGGGTAATATGCCTCCCAGCACCGGGATCAGCGGAGCCGCGAGGCCTCTTGGCACCAGATCAGCGTGACAGGGGGCAGCGCCCAAACCGCCTGATAGCCTTGCAGCTCTGTGTGTGACAGGGGGCGGGGCCACAACCTCCCTATCCTCCCTGCTGTGTTCATGACAGGGTGCGGCGCCCCAACACACCCCCCCCCCACAGGCCCTGCTCTGTGTGTGACGGGGTAGAGCCATAACCTCCCCATCAGCCCTGCCCTGAGTGTGACAGTGGCGGCATCCCAACCCCCTGATCAGCCCTGCTCTGTGGGTGATAGAGGGTGGCACCCCAACCCCCTGATCCGCCCTGCTCTGTGTGTGGCAGGGGGCAGTGCCCTAACTCCCCTATCGGCCCTACTCTGTGAGTGACAGGGGGCAGCGCCCAAACCCCCTGATTGGCCCTGCTCTGTGCATGACAGGGGGTGGTGCCGCAACCTCCCCATCGACCCTGCCTTGAGTGTGACAGGGGGCGGTGCCCCAACCCCCCAATCAGCCCTGCTCTGAGCCCGACCAGGGGCTGCACCTAGGGATTGGGCCTGCCCTCTGCCACCCAGGAGCAGGCCAAAGCCAGCAGGTCATTATCTCCTGAGGGGTCCCAGACTGCGAGAGGGCACAGGCCAGGCTGAGGGGCCCCCCTCTCCCCCCAGTGCACAAATTTTTGTGCACTGGGCCTCTAGTTGTAGTTATAAAGAAAATGTTTAAGAAAATGCATGCTGCTTTCAAATGGTCAAGGATAATACATACACACAAATACATAGAGAAATAGAATGATAAGGCAATTGTAGTATAATGTTATGATGAGAAGCTGGTGAAAGATATAAAGAAGTTTTTATATTATTGTCATTACTTTTTTCCATATGTTTGAAGTAATTTCTAAACAAAAGTTTTAACAAATAAAATAAATAAATAATACAATATAAGTTTGGTGATCTTATGAAAAATATATTTTACTCTGAGTTTACCCATATTGGTCGGTGAGCAGCCTGCAGTCCACATGCAGCTAAATCTCTGCTGGCAGTGTATTTCAATATTAATTTACAAGGCGGGCCTGGGAAGGTTTGTGAAAGCGTCTGTCCTTAGGACCGAGTTAAATCCTTCAAAAATAAAAGCTGTTATTTTACTTTGAGATGTCTGTGACATTGAGTAAGCCCGATATGAGAAATCAGTACACAATTTTTGGAAAAGAGCAGCGATATCTCTTACATCTTCATTAATGATATGCAGTGCGAAAAGCACAGAACAGATATACAAAATGAAGGCAGCTGCCTGTTATAGGTAAAGTTGCGAGTTTGAAAATACTGTGTATGGTGTGAAGTTCAACAGTGAAAAAGAACCTTCTTTGGAGTAGGAGGTATTGAAGTGTTTCTTTTTTCTTATTTATTTATTTATTTATTTATTTGGTAAGAAATCAAATAATAGACACTGATTCCTATACCATCTGTATCTACAGCATATCACAATAACAGTGATTCATAGGCTGCCCCTGAGTTATCAAGGAATAACTAATGAATAACTAATTGCATCCACATATTTATTTCAAGATGCATGCTGGTTTTAGTTAGGACAACTTCCATAAAATAGTTTAAACTTAAACATCCCAAAAATAACACAGTGCTGTTTGTTATAAATAAGTTTAAAATAACATAATAGACAACAAAGAAATAATGGCTATTAATATTATATATTTACAATATAGCATCAAACATGATCCATTTGACTTAAAAAGATGTTATAAAGCAATATAAATACCCATTGTTGCAAAGGACAATGTATGTGCTAAACAGTAGTAGCAGGTGCATTTATAAAGTGGAATTATGAGATACTTTGTATTTTTCTTATTTTCAACAATGTTATTTTTTTTAATTTTGTGATTGGATAATAGCTATATATATGGATAGGTAACTTATCCAGATGTTTGATCCTAAGTAGGTCAACCTAATTTCTATGATACCTCCATTTTACTTCCCTATGTTTAACTAAACTACTTCTGGCAAGGGAACTGTGAAGCTCCAGGTACTATATATTTATTTGTCTATCTATTCATGTATGTGTCTATTCATTTATTTTACTTTTAGATGAATAATGGGTTTTAATAACCATTTTTGGCCAGCTATGTAAAAACACCAAGACACACATATTTGCAAATATGTATCACTAGATGCAGTTGTAAGACTAATGTTGGAACCGAACAGGAAGCTGTGCATTTCATCGTGCCAGCTAAGCTAAGACGACAGGCTTTATTTAAATTTAAATAAAACTTGAAGGTATTGCTGAGGAAAGCTGGCTCGAGCTGTCTGGCATTCTGCCTAGAAGAGAATCTTTGATAGCCTTCTTCTTTAGACTATATTAGCTTCACAAGTTTTTGTTAGTTAACATTAAAAATTTAATTCTCCAAACAGTATAATTCATCAGGATTTTGCAGTTGTTTCATCTGCCTCCCTAGTTCCTACATTATATAAAAGTTCATTCAAGCCAAGATCCTTGGATTCACAAAATGAATAATCTACATTTTGCTGACAGTTTTCCTTTTTGAAGTTAATAGGACAATGTCTTGCATAACTAGGAAGCACCATTTAATTATATACCACTACAGAAAACTGAACTCAGAGTAGTCAATTTTCCTAAAACTTAAAGGGGACATTTTAAAACTGTATTTTTAGTGAGTTTTCAGGGGCTGGGGATTATCAGTCAAAGTGTAAGGCGGATTTAGAGGCATTCGTAAGTTTTGATCTGTTTAGGATAAAATCAGTCTGCTTTGCATCTGCTTTGTATGAAGAAAGTATTCCCTCCACAGAAGTGCTTAGAACATGTAGTCCACACTTATCTGTGGGGGATGTGTTCCAAGTTCTAGCACCTCCAGTGAGGGTCCAAAATGGCAGATGATTCCAAACCCTGTAAATACTATGGTTTTTCCTATATATGCATACCTATAATAAAGTTTAACTTATAAATTTGGCACAGTAAGATATTAACAACAACAACTAATAATAAAGTAGAACAATTATAACAATGTACTGTAGTAAAGTTACGGGAATGTAATCTCTCTCTCTCTCTCCTCTCTCTCAATATCCTATTGTGCTGTAAACTACACGGTGGATGCATTAGACAGTGGGATGATTTAGGGACTGGGCAGAACAGAATGGGATGGCAGGCAGGGGATTTCATCACACTACTCAGAGCAGGGCACAATTTAAAACATATGTATTGTTTAGTTTTATAATTTTCAGGTTAATATTTCTGTGCCACTGTAGATGACAGGTAATTCAAACATGGAAAGCGAAACTGCAGATAAGGAGGGACTATGGTAATGAGAAAAAATCAGAATCTCAAATGGACTAGCTTTTCACTTACTTATTACTTATTTTGGGCTCTTGGTGTTTGAGCAAGTGATTTTCCTAAGCCCCAGGCCAGAACCTCTTTGGAGTTGCTGTGCTTCTTTTCCTTCCTTCCTTCCTTCCTTCCATCCTTCCTTCCTTTGGTTTTTTTTTTTTTTTAGTATTTTTTCATTGATTTCAGAGAGGAAGGGAGAGGAAGAGAGAGAGAGAGAGAAACATCAATGATGAAAGAAAATCATTGATAGGCTGCCTCCTGCAAGTCCTACACTGGGGATCAAGCCAGCAACCTGGGCATATGCCCTGACCGGAAATTGAACCCATGACCTCCTGATTCATAGGTGGACACTCAACCACTGAGCCACACTGATGGGCTGCTACGCTTGATTACATAGGTATTCTACACCCTACCCTTTCTGAAATGTCCTTAAGGTCATTAACAGATAAGGGCATGTTCCAATAGCAAATTTATGGAAATTACTTATCTTTGAATATCGTTAAATAATCTTATGAGGCTTTGTGAGTTAATTAAATAGATTTCTCTGTTATTCAAAACCATTTCAGGGTCTCCTGTCTGCTCAGTTCCCTTTGACCTTTTGAAGTTCTTTTCAAACAATTATGTTCCCTTTATCAGTGTGTTGGGCATAAGAACCACCAGTTTGTCAAATAGTTTATGTTTACCATGCCTCCAGGAGTTTCTTGCAGTTTTGAAAGGGAAAGTTCAGTTAAAATACTGAAATTTAATTTTTAAAATTTTCTTTATTTTTCTCCAATACCTTTTGTTTAATGTTCTGACACTTAGCTTAAGTCACTTCTTCCTTAATAGTTAAGTTTGTAATGTAGCAATTGCTCACTTATTACTTATGCTTCAATTATTTTCTCCTAGTCATTGTGTTAATTTAATTCCATTTTATCACTCAACTACCTGTCCTTTGCAATTTTTTCAAACTTTATGCAGCAAATGTTTAGTGAACACTTACTATGGGCAGGCTATTATGCTCTGGTGTTATGATAGATGTACTCTTACTTACTACGTTTTTTATTTTGTTTTGTTTTTTTACCTTGTGAAATAGTAGAAATGAGAGAAGACAGGCTTTCCATGTGTTGTTTCACAGTTTTGTTTTGTTTTGTTTTTTGGCAGAGACACTCCTCAGCTCTTCCTTACACTGAATGGCCAAGGCTATAAATACTCTCTCCAACCAAAAGTATTTCTTACAGAAAGAAAAGTGTTACAGGTTGACGGTTAAATATAAAATTCTCTTGCTAGGTTATAAATATGGGTAACAAATATGACAGATTTTTAATATTAATTTAGCACCAATAAGTAGGGATGTTTTGAAATCAGATTTAATAATTGAATGATATCAAATGTTGGTTACTGAATTAAAATAAAATAAGATACTGAAATTATTTCTGATGGAATGCTCTTTATATCATCTTTTTAATAAGAGTAACAAGATTACCTATCAGCATTTTAAATGGTAAATGTTATAGTCAGTCCCTTCAAAAGCATTACCAGAGAAAATTATTTCAATGCAAGTAATTTATTTGAGAATAGGGTGAGGGAATAAGAAGGTGAGAAAAACTTTTTTTTTCTGCAAATGATACTATCAAAAAAATGAAAAGAACCCAAACCAGTGCATGGGAGAACATATTAACAAATCATACATCTGCTAATGAAACTTTATCCAGAATATACAAGAAAAATTACAACTAGGTAATAAAAGACAAGTAACCTAATAAAAACTGGGGAAAATATTAGAATAACCATTGCCCCAAAGATATACACATTGTCAATAGGCACATGAAAAGATTTTCAACCTTTTGTTAGGGAAATGGAAATCAAAACCACATTGAGAAACCACTTCACATCCAGTAGCCTGGCTATAATCAGAAAGACAGACAATAACAAATGTTGGCAACGATGTGGAGAAACTGTGCCTCTACTACATTGCTGGAGGGAATGCAAAATATTGAAGCCACTTTAGAACACAGGCCATTCCTCAAAATGTTAAATATGAAATTACCATATGAAAGAGCACTTTCACTCCTAGGTATATCCCAATGGCAATGAGAACATAAATCCACACAAAGTATTGTACATAATGTCCTTAAAAGCATTATTCACAGTAGCCACAAAGTGGAAACTACTTAAATGTCCTTTTACTGATAAATGAATAAATAAAACATGGCGAGTATGTCTATATCATGAAATACTATTGAGAAATAAAAAGGGATTAAGTCCTGATAAATGCCACAAAATGGTTGAAACTTGAAAACATTATGAAAAGCCAAAGAAGCCAATCACAAACAGGTCACATACTGTTATCTTTTTATTTATGTGAAAGGTTGCAAATCTATAGAAACAGAAAGTGTAGATCAGTGTTTGCCTGGAGCTGGGGCAGTAGGGAGAATAGGCAGTGACTGCATTAGTGATTACAAAAAATGTTCCAGAATTAGATTTTGTTGATGATTGTCCAAGTCTATGAATATATAATTAAAATAAAAAACAAGAACAAAAACAAATATTTATTAAATCGTATACTTTATTTGTATGAATTGTATATAAGTGATATCTCAGTAAGTTTGATTTATGTTAAATTTGGTTAAATCCCAAATAAAACATTAGATATTAAAATTTAAAAGGAAATATTTTGCCTAGAAATTTGTGACAAAAAAAATTATAATAGTTTTTCTATGTATGAAACTAAGGTTTAAAATAATTAATATAAGTACAGTTCTAAATACTCAAATGATTTGACGTAAGAGCCCCCACCATTTGTAACTGGAGCCTTCAGTGAATTGTCCTATCCACTTGCTATAATGGAAATCTCTGCATGGCCCAAGAGAGCCTTTGCTGGGTTCTCTATCATTCCCTAACGGACGGGTGGAAATTACCATTAGACCCAAGTACATAACCTGCCCTCAACATATAGAAGGGCAGGGAAACATTGAAAGCTGCACTGTTTCTTGCTTTGTCAATGTATTCCCAGGGTGTCCTTATCTAGATTTTTCATATACTAGAGCTTGAGAAAATAACCAGATGAAATATCTATGGATCACTGCATAGTTGTGCTTCTTTACTGAAGATTTTGAGCAAGTCTCAAATACATCATAAGAAATAAAATCTACAACTCTGGTAAATATGATACTCTGTTATTGTCTTAAAACCACTCCTCTTTAGGCAAAGATCACTAATTTGGTCCTACTCAAATTGAATAGCTAAGGTTTGAGGACATAAAGAGATGGGTACTAGGCTGCCTTACACACCTCTCATCTGAAGCTAAGTGCCTAAGACTACACCATGAACAATAATAGAAGCGAAAACACAAATCTAGCCTCCCTAGAAATTTTTCTCTACATTTTTTTTCAGGCACTCTCACAATCTTACCCAATGCAAATGAGTGGAGAAATAAACAGTATATGCAAGCCTGGAATTTCCCTATCAGAACCTAAACATTTCAAAAAGATAATAGCTTGCATACATTTTTTTGGATCTTTTGCAAATAGTAAGCAAAGTTGCTTATATAATTAAGTACTTGGATTAACATCAAAAAGATAAACTCATAGAATGCCAGGGCTAATTTTTAAAATTATTTTAATGACAGAACAGAATTTAATTGGTCTTCTGTAGTAATTAACATATGGCTTCTTTAGTCACTCTGCTTCAGTTCACTAAAATTGTCAATAAAACAATTAGTTCCATTCTGGAAATAGCCTGAATTATCCTACAATATTATGTCTGACAACATGTATAAGGCAATGTTTCTTAACTGATACAATAGGTGACAGAAAAGAAATTACATGGTGAACAGACTTATTCATGTATTTATCTATTTATATCTGCTTCATTCCCCAAAAAAAAAAAAAAAAAAAAAAAAAATGTGCCTACTTGTAAGAAGCTTTTGTGTGGGCAGGGAGCATTGATGAAGAGACATGACAACTTTAAATTTGGAAAGAAAACAAAAATATAATAAATATATAATAGTTACAGCGGGTTGCCTGTTGAGGTTTCATTTCTTACTAGAATCTTATTCAAATATTATCTATGCCAGGAGTTAAATAATCATCAAGGATCCATTAGACAAATCAGGTGTCAGTGAAAGCTTTCAGCAACACCTCTGCTATCCTAGAAATCATTTTGTTTTCCCCATCAGGTTTGATAGGAATTGACCCTGTCAGCACTTACCTTTCAGCTCTATGACTAAAATAGTGTAAGAAAACTTAAATTGGCCATGCTACTTTAAATATTAATAGTGACAAGACTTTTCTTTCTAAAAGTGCTATCTTGTGATCTTGAATTTGGGAAACTAGTATTAACTTGCAGTCATACTGCAAAGTCTCTGAATAACTTTGAACAACTTTCTGATGTCTTAATTCCTTCATTTTCTCTTTTAAAAATGGTGATGATATCTGTTCTATTCATAACACAGTATAATATGTGAATACAAAAAATGTAACGATACAAGCCATTGGTATAGGTTATGAAACTAATTTGCGTTTATATAACCATTTACTTTCTTTACATTGATTTCATGTGCATGCTCAAAGCAATACAGGGTCTCTGAAGAAAGGACCAATAGTTTAGAAAACTTCCTAAAGCCTGTATGGTTCATGACAACAGCAGGATTGGGGGCCCGTATCTGCCAGTCAGTGATAAATTAGCATGTTAGCACTTTACGTCATAAAAGGTTTATATACATTATTTTATGTAATTAACTCAGCAGCTCTGAGAGAATAGTATCTCAATTTGTAAATAATAATAATCGCTGACATGTCTTCATTACTTATGACCAGGCATTGTTGTAAGCACTGTACATGTGCAGGTATTAGCAATTTTCTGTTTTCACAATCCTATGGGATAGGCACTAAAATTCCTCCTATTTAAAGATGGGGAGCCTAAGTAAAGAGGTTATACAAATTACTAATACCTATATACAAATTAATAATATCAGACATTTAATATTAATAGCAAATAATAAAGCCTTTTTGCTATTACATACTATACTACTTCTGAACAAATGAAGCGAAGATGAGCTGCAATATCTCATATAGGTGCCTGAGCTAGTCAATACTGAAGCCTATAATCTTTACTTAAATAATTTTTCCTTTGAATGCAAAGTGTGTGGATGTATGCATGTATATGATGTCATTAAAATAAAAATTAATAAAGAGGTGAAATGCTAAATAGATATAATTATAATGAACAATGAAATACCTGTTTTTTTTAATTTATCTTTATTGTTGAAAGTATTACAGATGTCCCCCCTCTCCCTATTGGCTCCATACACTCTGCCCCCACCCTAGGCCTTCACCAAAATAGTTTTTCCATTTACAAAAAGTATATATTTTGATGTTTTCAAATCTTTTATGAGAATATATCTTCCCTCCAATTAAATACTAAAAGATAATGTAAAATGTCTAAAATTCTTTCTCTTCCAGAAAATGTAATGTTTCATGTTTAATTTATGTCCCTTGATTATTTTTTACATCAACATTTTTTTAAAATATATTTTATTGATTTTTTACAGAGAGGAAGGGAGAGAGATAGAGAGCCAGAAACATCAATGAGAGAGAAACATCGATCAGCTGCCTCCTGCACATCGCCCACCGGGAATGTGCCCGCAACCCAAGTACATGCCCTTGACCGGAATCGAACCGGGGACCTTTCAGTCTGCAGGCCGACGCTCTATCCACCTAGCCAAACCGGTTTCGGCTACATCAACATTTTTTATTGAAAAAATCATGCCATTTTTCTTGCTTCTAGTTACTGGTTCAGCAGCAGTTGCTTATTTTAGTTATATAGTTATATTTAATCTTTATTTTCAAAATGGTATAAATAATCTTTAATAAAAAGTGTATTCTTAATAAATTCTCAGCGTTCTCATATTAAAACGTTTGCTTTAAATGTATAACAAGTACCTGATCCAAATGCAAACAAATAAGAGAATATGATGATATTCATTTAAAAATAAATAAATATAGGCACTCTCGTTGGAAGCAATTTTAGTATATCATTTGAAGAATGTTCTACTTAAGATTCTGTTTTACCAAGTTGGTTGATTTAATCCTGTTTTATATTCAGATAAACTAGCCGTTATTTACTGTCTGCATGCTAACTCAGCCAAGAGCAAATACGATTTTTTTATTTTTACTTTCCCCATGCTTGGTTAGTCCACAGTTATTGATAAGTCAGGAATGAGAATAGGTTCATATAAATACAGATAATATATTGAAATAAAATGTATAAAGTATTTGATAAAAAACAAATAAAGTATTTGATTAAAAAATTGCTGAGATTTGTTTTTGGCTCATAGGTGCTATACATTGTACAGAATCTCTGACTCTGTTCATGTTATTTTTATCCAGTGGAATAGGTGGCTAATAGGTTGGAGGCCACTTTACCTACAAGGATGTCATTAACTTGAAGAATGAAGGCAATGAGAAAGGCAATATTGTTTTTCCAGAAAGGTGTAGGTGGTAGCTTGTTATGCTCAACAATTTAGACTCAAGTGGCAGACAAACATAGTAATCCCAAGCAAATCTTTGGAGAAAACATTCACGATCATAGGGGGTTTCTTTAAGTGTAGCCTACAAATTATATATGTAAACTTTGGTCTCTAATGCTATTGAATCTGGAAAATAAATAAACCTATTTTATGAATTATTTTCTAGAAATAGGAGAGAAAAAATATTGGCTGTTTCTGCTGAAAAGATGGAGTAGGCAGGAAAAGCAACAGAATCCCACTAGCTTCTTCTATCATTTCTTGATGGACACTACAGGTTGTTTGTTTTGTTTTTTACCTTTGTGAGGTCCTCCCTCTGCTCTCTTTAAGATAGATGCTGCTGTAAGAGGTGGAAAGAGGAGACTGGCATCAATCTTGTTGGTCCTGGTGTAGGAGAGGCACAGACACAAACAGGTTGGATGACATCATGAAAAGATCTCTGTGTGTTAAACCAAAGCCAGGTATCTTTTCTGCTGAAGAGGAATTACAACAAAGATCTTAGCTTCCATAAAAAAGAAATCATGAGTCTGGAAAGCAACCTGATTTTCCCAAACCAGTAAGGCATGAGGTTGGAGGGGTTATTGGTATCTACACTAGACTTGATCTCCTATTTCCAGAGTGGTTTGGCAAGACGGGAGCATCCAGGAGCTGCAGAAGATCAACAGTGAACCCAAGTGGGAAAAGTGGTTCTCTGCCTAGAATTTTTATATAGATAGTGGTGACTACCGGGTGACAGAGTCTTTACGTGACCAGGCCACTCACAACAATGACCTGTGCATTACAGATCAGTTATTTTCCACCTTCTTGGTCAGATCAACCTTCACTTATAGTTCAAAATTGTTGTTCATATATTGTAGTGAGTTGAATTGTGTTCCCCATATCCATGTATACCAGAAGCTCAGAATGTGGCCTTACTTGGAAATAGGTCTTTGCAGATGTAATTAGTTAAGATGTCATTCATCATAACAGATTTGGGGCTTTGGGGAGGAGCTAAATCCAATAGCAGATGTTCTTATAAGGAGAAGAAGGAACATACAGAGTTGCACATGTGAAAGAAGGCCATGCACAGATGGAAACAGAGACTGGAGTGAAGCAGCCACAAGATAAAAAATGCCAAGGATTGCTGGGAGACGGTCAAAGGGAGGGAGACACAAGGAAGGATTATTCCCCAGAGCCTTCCCAGGGAGCATGGCCCTGCCAATACCTTGATTTTGGACATTTTGCTTCCAGAACAGAGATCATGAATTCCTGGGATTTTAAGTCCCCAGTTTGTGGACATTGGTTATAGCAAGCCCAGGAAGCATATATAGATTCCATGCAATGTCCTTAGAAAAGTCTTCTCTGTCCTATACTTCATCTCACTCTCCCACCTGATCTAGAAGTTTTTCTTTTTCTTTTTTACATTATTGTGTGCTCTTTTTTCTATCACATTTTAATGCAATTATTATTTTTTTTGCCTTCCACTTTCTAAAACAGCAAGACTTTGAGGTAAAGGATTTTGTCTTATCCTTATATCCACAGGATATAAGGAACAGAAAGCTTGAACACATGCTTAAAAATTAATGGCTGGTATTCTATTATAATTGAATTATTTTCTCAGATTAGCATTATCTTAATTAATAATACACACCATCATCTTTTGTATAACCAATAATTTATGAAGTTAGGTGCTGAGAAACTATAAACCAAACAGATATGAACCCTGCCTTTGAAACAATCTAATGCAGCAGTTCTCAACCTGTGGGTTGCGACCCCTTTGGGGGTCGAACGACCCTTTCACAGGGGTCGCCTAAGACCATCGGAAAACACATATATAATTACATATTGTTTTTGTGTTTAACCACTGTGTTTTAATTATGTTCAATTTTTAACAATGAAAATACATCCTGCATATCAGATATTTACATTATGATTCATAACAGTAGCAAAATTATAGTTATGAAGTAGCAATGAAAATAATTTTATGGTTGGGGGTCACCATAACATGAGGAACTGTATTAAAGGGTTGCAGCATTAGGAAGGTTGAGAACCTCTGATCTAATGGAATGGATTTTTTAAAAAAAATCAAAGCTTTTTTAAGAGAAGAGGCAACCTGTCCTTTAGATTCAAACTGAGGTTAAATGGATTCCAAAACTTTTGCTTTTAACTCTGTGGATATAATGTTCTTACCCAAGAATGAGGTGATCCTTTCTATAAATATTTTCATTGTTTGGAAAGGGAGTGCCAGTACTGAAGGATGTATATTGAAAGTGGGTGTTAAGTCTGGCTAAGCTTTACCCACATGCAAATTGGGCTGTCAAATTGTGGTGTGCGAGATAAGCACTGAGATTATTTGGGTCCACACGGAAGAGGTCTGGGTTGAAATCCAAAGATGCATCTTTTTAATAGTCAGCCCAATGGTTTTGATTTCAGCTATGTGTTTGAAAAAAACTGCTTCTGGAATTCTAAAGACAGTTCTAAAGAAACATGTGATACTTGTTCCCACCATTGCCATACTGTGAGGTGTGTTACCAATTTTTCTCTACCGATACTACAAATGTTCTTCAAATTCATGCTTAAGACAAATTTTCTTAACCATTTCAACATCACACTAATAATTTCTTCTCTGACTACATAGCAGTTATGCAATTACTATTTTATTCTAGTTACTACTTTTACTACATTTTTGCCTCCATACAAATGTCCAAGTAAGTTTTAATACACATAGTTGATATTAAATACTTTATTTTAAATGAAATTGTATGCAAACTCCACAAGGAAATAAGTTCAGCAAGCTCAATATTTCTTGATAATCAACTATCTGGGAATATTTTCTTTTGTGTCTACTGAGAGATACTGGTTTATAAAAATTGTTCTAACAAAAAATATAGGATTGTAAAGCATTATAATTAGTATTATGTCTATTTCAAAAATTTTCTTGGAAAATTTAATATTCATGCATAATATTCTTTTGCCTGAGGAAGCTATTAAGCCCAAGTAATATAACTTCATGTGCTGAGAGTGTTTGCAATTGCATATATATAACCAAAGACCATAGTAACAGAAGGTTTTATTAGTTTATATTGATGTTATAGGTAAAAAAGAGAGTGCTTTTAAAAGCTTGATGAGACTGATTTCTTCAGATAGTCTTCAGAGCAAGCCACTTTTAAATAAATTACTTATAGTGTAAAATGTATTGAACACAATATCCAGGCTAAATTCAGAAATGTGGAGTTCATTGACAATAATGAGTGGGAAAGAAAGCTTCTCTAATCAAAAATTTCATACTGTTCTCTATATATCTACCCTTCCATCAGTCAGTCTTCCTGAACCTTGATTTAAAATAATTGATTTTGCCTTTGTACTTGTAAATACAAATAATGATCTCCTTTTACTTTCCACCCACAGCTGCAGAATCCCACCTGGATTAATCTAGTGATTTATTGAAAATGAGCACATTGATCTTCCTTTACCCTTCCCTTCTTGGCTCTGTAGAGGTACTCCTGGACCCAACTTCAGCAGCCGTATCTGATATTTAAAACCCTATAGAGACGGAGGCTCCCTGGTTGAAAATAAATTGCTGCTCATTTTGGTCAAGCTCAATTGGTTTTCTAGAACAGGGCTAAGCTCCTTGTCATGACCACTCAGTTCCTGGTGGAGGAAATTGATGGATTAATCTTGCTTAGAATGCCAGGGGAGCAATGCACAGAGCAAGAGACATGAGCCCTCGGTGGGATTCCTGGGTTGACTTTGTGGTGAGATTTAAAATCCCTGGCTAAAAGGAAAACATGACAGTCGTGATGATACATGCCTTTGTAGAGTGGCTTCTTCACTTGGAGCAGTCATGTCACAGAAACACTCTAAACAACCTGTGTCAGGTAAAATAATTATTGCTTGGTTACTTATAGAAAATTCAGTAGAAAAAAAAAACTTACTCAAAGCCATATTATCTTTCTTAAATAAAATATACGCCTGATCTTTAAAGGCATCTGTTCAACTTCATGACTACTGCGCATTACCCACTTATCAACTGTGCATAAATGAGAACATTTTAAAGTAAAATGGCTCACAACCAACAGACAGTTTTTTCCTCCAATTAAGTTGACTGTTGAAATTTTTAGATGTAAAAGTTGAGTCTGGAAAAGACATTTTGGGTTGCTTCTTTCCCTGTGGAGAGCAAGGATATCAAAATTAAACACTAAGACTGGCCTAACGTATCATTCCCTCATTTACTAATTTATTGAACAACTGTCAAATGAAAGACATGCTCTAGAGCAGCGGTTCTCAACCTGTGGGTCGCGACCCCTTTGGCAGTCGAAAGACCCTTTCACAGGGGTCGCCTAAGACCATCCTGCATATCAGATATTTACATTACGATTCATAACAGTAGCAACATTACAGTTATGAAGTAGCAACGAAAATAATTTTATGGTTGGGTCACAACATGAGGAACTGTATCGAAAGGGCCAGAAGGTTGAGAACCACTGGTCTAGAGCTTCGGGTGACAATGGTGAATAAAGTAATTCCCACCATCAAGAGTGAGTTAGCTATATTCCAAGGTAGATTGAATGCAGTTTGATAAATGCTATGATATGGTTGGGGACAAGTTGCAGTGAGGTCCATAAGAAGAAAGTTTCAGTATTATCTACTACAGAGCATAAACCTGTTTAAGGAGCACCTCATGAAGACTAGGGGTAAGGGATGTGGTCAGTTTCTTTCATAAATAAAATAAAACTTTTTTTTCTTCTGTTAAAATATAAAAGATTATTTGAACAGATCATAGTAAAAAATTTGAAGGGCATATTCTTCAAATACTTAACACTTCTCACAAGATACTGAGGCAGTTCTATCAGATCTTATTTATGCTATGCATTCATTTAAAGTACATCCAATGCTTGTCATCATCACAAAAAGTATCCCAAGCTATTAAGATAGACATTAAGATCCTCTGTCAGTGGCTACCCTCTTCAGACACTTCTAAACCCTTGACTTTGAGCTGCAGATCTGAGTATCACTAAGCTACAGAACCCACATAGCATCATATTATCATGACCTTAATATGCTATTTTCTTTGACTTGGTGGTCTTTTGTCTCATTGACAGAAGCCAATAAACAACTTCCCACTCATCATTTGTTCCACGGAATGTTCTCCAACACCTACAAGAACAGGTAACTCCTCCCCCTCCTCTATTTTTATTTTCCTTTGGGCATTGCACTATTAATTATGTAATAATTTTCCCATTTGTTAACATACAGTTAATCCTCATTATTTATGGATTCTGTATTTTCAAATTTACCTACTTGGTAATATTTATCTACAATCCAAATATTCATGGCTCTTTCACAGTTATTTGTGGAAATGCTCAGAGTGGCAAAAAGTTTAAGTCACTCCATGCAAACGTTTCCACCTGAGGTAAAGCAAGGCAACACTGCCTTCTTGTTCCATCTCTCTTACTCTAAACAAGGATCCTTCTTGTAACATAGTTGGTGCCACATTTTTTGTACATTTTTGTGCGTTCATTTTGTGACTCAGCTGTTTAAAATGGTTCAAAATGTAGTGTGGAAGTGCTGCCTATTGTTCCTAAGAGCAAGCAGGCTTTGTTGTGCTTTATTGAGACAATATACTATGTGTTAGATATGTTTCTTTAAGAGATGAATTATGGTGCTATTGGCTATAAGTCCAAACTTAATGAATCAACAATACATATAATATGGTATCTTTAGATAGAAATACACGATAATTCCAGCTTATATATTGTGAAGTTGGCAAATATGTTATGAAAGCCTCTGAGGAAACTAATTCTATATGAGCTAAATGGGTGTTAATGGTGACTTTATAGAACATAATCACTGTAAATAAAGAGAATTGAATATATATGTGTTGAATATTCCTCTATCAACTCTTGAAGTTTATTAAAGTTTTCTTCATTTTAATATTTCTGGGATTGACTAGCTTAACATTACAGAAGATAATATGGGATATTTATCAAATGTTTGTTTAATAGAAAGATGCATAAATGTGTTAATCAAACGACTGTAGACTGTTTTTTGTCTGACTAAAGGGAACCATTGCAAGTTTTTGAACTAACAATTTTCATGAAAAAAAGAAATCCCACTTCAAGAAGATTAATTGAAAATCATTTTGAAGGAAAAAAATAAAAGCTGATACATATTCTAGTTAGAAGGACTGTCTAAGAACCTAGGAAGAAACTATGTACACTTAATATAAGAAAGAAAATTCTAGTAAGATAAGTTTTAAGGCATCCATAGTAGCTACATATTGTCTAGATTCCTGCTATCAAACCACATACCACGAGGCAGAGCCAGGAGAAAAAAAAAAAAACATGTTTCCTGCCTGGTAGTCCAGTTTTTGCATTTAAAGTCCTTTGAGCTGTCAAAGACCACAAAACTAAAAATACCATAGGCCCAACTCTGTGTAGTATCTTTTACTGTCTGAATATGGAATAGGGTCCCCTGGTGACAAGTGGAATAAAGGTAAAATTATGACTGCAGGGAGTCCAAGTTTCTTCTTCATATCCATATCCTCTGGTTTTCATCACGCTCACACAGCAGAGGCAGCAGTCGGGAAAGAAGTTCCATGTGGGTTCGGATTTCCAGATTCCCACGACTAGACAGACATAGCAGTGATGGTAACACGACACTCCTTCATTTATTCTCTAAGGCAGGAGGATTCGTGTCCCAGAGCAGAGTGAATGTTATTGCTGTCTCAGTGGTAACAGACCTTCTTTGTGAGAGCCTGACCTGCCCTAACTATACTTGAAATCTTCTTTTTATTACTCCTAAATAGAATATTGATGGCCCAGAATACAGTGGCACTGCAGGTAATTTTTCTCTTATAGTTCCTTAGGATTAGATTGTCCTAGGAATATAGTTCAGTTGAATTTTGAGTGACAGAAGTCGTTTGAAGATATGATTTGGCAACCAGCATTGGCCATTTGTCATAAAAATTGATCAATTAATCCATCATTCAAACAAATGGAATGCTATTCTGGGTCTTGCACTATGTACCTAGGAACATATATAGAGTAGAATCAGGAAAATTAACTTCCATATCTTTTTCATTCTCTGTTGAGTTCAAACTGGATTTGTTTAACAGTGTCAGACATTTCTGGAAGCTGCATAAAAGAGAAAAGGGCTTGTGTCTTGTAAAGTTGATATTCTTATAAATATTTAAATGATATTTATTTGTATATTCATTCAATAAAAATGTATAAGTTGCTCTGTAAAGAGTTGGACACATAGATATTAGATATATTGTCCCTCATTTCCAAGAGGTCACTCTATAATACGGGAGCAAATAATTTCAATATGTATAGTACATTTTGTATAGATAAAAGTGCCTCATGACAATTGTTACTATGCAGGAAGCATGTGGTTCTCTGGAATACATAGAAGAGGCATTTGACTCAAAATAGGAGAATAGCTATATTCAGGTAATAGCCTTCAAAGGCGTTAATTGAATTGAATCCTCAAAATATTTCAAAGAACAGCTCAATGAAATTCTAAAAATGGTTCGGGGGAAATGAGTAGATGGATTTCTCATGTATTCAGACCTTAACCAGAGACATTTTGATTGAGGGAATGTAATTGCACCCCATTGTCCTATAAGATCTGTTTGTAAGTCTATCTCTGTATCATGACTTGTAAGCATATTGAAGGCTGATTGTCATTCATGTACACATGTTTATATTACTTTTCTAGGGATGCCATAACAGACCACCACAAAGTGGTCTGTGTCTTTCTTTTAGCTTCCAGCAGTGTACTGGCAGTCTTCATCTTCACATGGCATTTTCTGTGTGCACTTCTGCTTCTATTCCAAATTTCCCCTTTTTACAAAGATACAGTCATATTGGACTAGTACTACCCTGATGACCTCATATTAACTTTATAATCTGAAAATATCTTATTTCCAAATAAGGTCACATTTACAGGCACTGAGAATTAGGATTTCAACATTTTTGGGGAATGAAAGACATAATTCAACTTATCACCATGCTCTACATGTTCAATGAGCATATGCTGAGGAAATAGATAAATGATAAGAATGCTTTCTAAAAATGACTTAAAACCATGATTATAGTAAACTTAAGTCCTAAAAGGAAAATAATCATTTAAAATTCCCAATTATTATATAGGCATACCATGGAAATATTGTGTATTTTGTTCCAGATCACCACAATAAAGCAAATACCACAATAAGAAGGCTCCCGGAAATTTTTTGTTCCCCAGTGCATATAAAAACTATATTTACACTATAATGTAATCTATTACATATGCAATAGCATCATTATTTTTAAAAGAAATGTGCATAACTTAATTAAAACTACTTTGTTGCTAAAAATGTTAACCATCACTTGAGCCTTCAGCGAGTCATAACCTTTATGCTGGTGAAGGATCTTGTCTCAATGTTGATGAAAATGCACTATCTGTGAAGTACAATAAAACAAAGCTCAATAAAATGAAGTGTCCCTATAAATGGAAAGGGACTGAAGACTACCTACTGCCTGAGTTTGCTCTTAAATGTGTAACTCTTCTATTCATAGCCTCTGTTAAAAGTTGAGTGTAGGTATCTTATAGTGGATGCCTGTTTAACTGGTTAACCTGCCCATATCATACTCTGCTAAAAGTGGCCTCTCCCCCTACTCAAATTTATGGACAAAAGTAATGTGTCCTGAAAGTTATGATTACTAAGGCCCTCTGCTTGAAATAGTTGTTTGGACCAAGGGTGTCCAATTGGCTCATACTGAGCTAATGAACTTCTTTGGATAATTGCAGATTAAGAATATGTAATTTCAACTTTATTAGGTGACATATACTGTACCTAAAAGGTGGATATGTATATCTTATATCTTTCATTAATATTGTGTGTAGAATAGCATATAAAGAGAACTAGTGTATACTTAGAAAAGGAAATAAAGCAATAAAGCAATTGCCAAAATGATACAAGAACAAAAGTTAAATATATCTAGTTCTGGTTCACCTAAAAGTGCCTTGGTTCCATATCTTGCTTTTCCTTTTGCTTAAGCTAGCTTTAGAAAGTTTCTTGAAGGGTAGCATTAATAGCATAAGCTTCTTTTTTGTTTTGTTTTGCTTGGTTTTAGTTTAACAGACATTTATTCCGTTAGTGGAACAACCTCTACACACAAAATAAATGGTAATAGCAAAATCGTCTGAACCCTGCATCTTGGAATCTGAATTCTGTTCTACTACTACTGTATAAAAATTCTTGAACTCCTTTATTCTTCAGTATCTGGACTACAAAAGGAAAATTATACAATAAAATAATTTATAGATTAACTAGAGGCCCAGTGCATGACATTCGTGCACTGAGAGGTGTGGGGGTCCCTCAGCCTGACCTGCACCCTCTCCAATCTGGGAGTTTCTGTCTATCTTTGCAATCATATGAGCGAATTGTCTAAGACCCCAACTCAGTTTGGTTTGTTGCTTACAGAATAATAGAGGCATCTTTTTTCTTTGCTTCATTAGTGGAGATTTCCTGGAAGTTTTAGGATACCTTGCCTTTAATTTTTCCTAGACACTCTGATTTTACTTATGTCTCTCACCTTTGCTTTCCCTCCATCCCCCACCACAACAGTAACTTGCTCTAGGCTCACTTTACTCTAGTGTCTAAGAGATCCGTCTGCCACCGGAACTATGATTCCCAGCATTCCTAGTGCTCCCTGTGCTCTTTGCTTCTGCTTCTGGTCCTGGGGCTGCCACCAGAACTACTATTTCCAGAATTCCTGGTGCTCCCCATGCTCTTGGTTTTCCCTTCCTGCTCTATCTCCATCCCAAGGCCTCCCACTCTGCCAAGTCCTCTAAGCCGCCAGCTCTCCTTCTCTGCTCTCCATCTGGTGGCTTAGGGAGCCAAGTTCCTCAAGCTGCTCCACTCTCCACCAGTTCTCCAGCTCTGCTCTCCACCCGGCGCCTGTGTATACAAATTAACCTGCCATCTTTGTTGGGTTAATTTGCATACTCACTCCTGATTGGCTGGTGAGTGTAGTGGAGGGACGGTCAATTTACATGTTTCTCTTTTATTATATAGGATGGTAAAGTTAAATAAGAATACCTATATAGAGATGTATATATATTTCTCTGTGCATACAAACATATATAGTCCAGTGCTATAATAATCATGTTTCCCTCAATAGCAGATAAGACATATATAAAGGTGGTCCCATAAGATTATAATGGAGCTAAAAAGTTTCTGTTGCATAGTGACATCATAGCCATTGTAACATTATAGTGCAATGCATTACTCATGTATTTGTGGTGATGCTGCTGTAAACATACTAAGTTATGTAAAATCATAACATATAATTGTATAGAGTACATAATACATGATAATGATAATAAAAAACGATGTTACTAGTTTATCTATGTAACTCTTTTTATTGTCATCTTACAGTGTATTATACTTATTAGAAAATGTATAAAACAGTATGCCATGTATGCCAGTAGCAGCTTCATATATCTCATGTTTATATCTTTTACTAGCATCAATTTATCTTGTGCTTGATTTAGTCTTGTGTTGTTTTGCTCTTCGTGAACCATAAGCATACAAAATCCATTGCTAATGTTGCCAGAAAGAAGCCACAATGAGTGATTTACCTCAATAGAAAATTAAAAGTTATTAAGGACTACAATGGTGGAAAATCAGTAATGGTTATTGCTCACCAGTCAGGCATGTCTCATTTCACCATAATTATGATCCTGAAGAATAAAAACCAATTCATGAAAGCTATTAAATAATTTGCTTCATCAAGGCAACAAAACTAACAAACACTTGAGAAGAGCCCTGGCTGGTATAGTTCAGTGGTTAGAGCATCAGCCTGCTCTTGCCCCCTATTATGGTGGGTGTGGGAGGCAATTAATCGATATGTCTCTGTCACATCAATGTTTCTCTCTCTCCCTTTCCCCTTTTTTCTACCCCTCTCCCCTCCCTTCCACTCTCTCTAGAATCAATGGGGAAAATATCCTGACTCTTCAAAAGTTATGACTACTAAGGCCTCTGCTGGAAATAGTTGTGTGGACCAAGGATGGCCAATTGGCTCATACTGAGCTAATGAACTTCTTTGGAGAATTTCAGATTAAGAATATGTAATTTCAACTTTATTAGGTGACATATACTGAGCCCAAAAGGTGGATATGTATATCTTATATCTTTCAGTCATATAGAGTAGTGTATAGAATAACATAAAAAGAATTAAAAAAGAAAATTGAGAAGGACCTATATCAGATATAGAAAAACTTTTAATGACCTGAATTATAGATCAGATGCAGAGGAGTATCTCTCTCATCTTCTTGAAAATCACAGTCAAAGCAAAATTTTGGTTTGTGATGTTAAAAGAAAGAGCTGGAATTTATCACTAGCTCTGGGTGGTTTAACCAATTCTAGAATTGTTATTCATTACCTATTGTGAAGATATGTGGTGGGTCTGCATATGCTTATGTGAAGACTGCTAAATAATTTTTGGAAACTCTAGATAAGTTGATTCTGGAGGAAAATTACTTGACAGAGTAAATTTTGAGTTAAAACTCCCTATTCTGTAAACAAATGCTTGAAATTACTTTCATCCATGAAGAGACCAAGTCAATGCCAGGTTTTAAGGCTTTTAAGGACAATTTGGGGGCAATGTTGTATGCTACAGATTGAAGCCCATAGCCGTCTGGCACAGCGAGAACCCTAGGGCCTTCAAGCATATCAGTAAGCACACGATGCCACTCTATTAAAGAGTAATAACAAATCATAGCTAACCTACGTCCTCTTCCAAGATGCCCTTTTAAATTGGTATCCAGCAAAATGTAGAAGTACTGTTTGGAGAATAACATACCTTTCAAGATTCTGCTTATGATTGATAAGGTTCAATGACCTCCTCCTTTTTTTTGTGATTTTCATCCCAATATGAAAATGATGGTTCTATCTTTAAAAACCAACTATTTTATCTAACCAACTAGAGGCCTGGTGCATGGATTTGTGCACCAGAAGGGTCCCTCGGCCTGGCCTGCGGGGATCAAGCCGAAACCAGTTCTCCAACATCCCCTGAGGGGTCCCGGATTGTGAAAAGGCAGTTCTAGGGTGATGCACCACAGAATCGGGCTCCCTCCTCTCTGGTTCCCGGTCTGTTAACCAAGAACTACAGGTGCCAAGTCACCGTAGCTCGGCAGCTCCTGTGTTGAGTGTCTTCCCCCTCGTGGTTGGTGTGTGTCATAGTTACCAGTCAGAGCATCTGTTCCCTCGTGGTCATTGCGCATCATAACTACCAGCCAGATGGTTGAACGGTTGGACAGTCGCATATATATATATATATATATACATATATATGAATCAAGGAGTTATAGCAGCTTTTAAGGCCTACTACCTGAGGGAGACCATTGCTCAAGCTATTGAGAAGACAATGAGAAGACACTGATGCAATTTTTTTAAAAAATTACAACCTCTAGACTGCATTAAGAAACTTTCTTGGACTTGGAATGATATCACTAAGGAATATATGAAAGACATTTGGAAGAAAACACAAAAGAGGTCTTGACATTAACGGATTTGCCAAGGATTAGGAGGTTGCAACAATCAACAAGGCTGTGGTTGAGATGGCAAATCACTGTGAATGAGGATGACATTGAGGAACCCATAGGGGTAGTTCCTGAAGAATTGACTAATGAGGAGATATTGGAACTGGAACTGGAATGCATAGCTGAAGAAAAGGCAAAAACGGAAAGGAAGAAAGAAAAAAGAAACTGCAGGAAAAGAAAAAAAAAGAACACTCAAGAATTTATAAACAAACTGAACTACCAAGCAAAATAGAGACAGGCTCAAAGATAGAGAGCAGGCAGACAGCTTGTGGGGGAGGGTTGGGGAGTTGAGGGATTGAGAAAAAAGAAAAAGAAAAGAGAACTCATAAACAGCAGTGTGGTGTTTGCAGGGGTGAAGGGGGATAGGTGAAGGTGGAGGAGGGCATAAATGGTGATGGAAAAAATCTATACTTATAAAAGCCTAGGTGGCCCTTATGCCCCCATGTGACGCCCTCACGTCATCACAAGATGGCCACCACAAGATGGCCTGCAAGGGAGGGAAGTTGGAGGTGACCAGGCCTGCAGGGGAGGGCAGTTGGGGGTGATTGGACTGGAAGGGAAGGGCAGTTGGGGCGATCGGGCCAGCAGGGGAGCAGTTAGGCATCAATCAGGCTGGCAGGGGAGTGGTTAGGGGCAATCAGGCCAGCAGGCAGATGAGTGGTTAGGAGCCAGCAGTCCCGGATTGTGAGAGGGATGTACGACTGCCAGATCAGGCCTAAACCAGCAGTCAGACATCCCTCGAGGGTCCCAGATTGGAGAGGGTGCAGACTGGGCTGAGAGACATACCCCCAGTGCACTAATTTTGTGCACTGGGCCTCAAGTAAAATAATAAAATTCTACTCATCCTATGGGGGAAAAATCAGAGTAAAGAGTTCAGCAGAAGGTTTTGCAGACATCAACAAGATCCTTTAAAACTTTGAAAACATGGATCTCAAAAGTGGGAGGTTTTCATTAGTGGAAAGGAATGTTTGTGGTGCATTATCAGCTTACAAGCAACTCTATGATTAAAAATGTAAACAAACAAGCAAACCACCATGGACATATTTCTGAAAAGAGTGACACATTCTCAAGAAGAACCTTAGGCAGGTCCTTCGGTAGGTATTTCAAAGAAGGCTTTGTTATCATAGGAGGTGACAGCTTCAAGTATGCTACTGTCCCTGAAGACCTAACAGGGACAGGATATGGAGGTGGAAGACAGTGATACTGATGATCCTGCTCCTGCATAGGCCTAGGTGTGTTTGTGTCCTAGTTTTTAACAACAGCAACAAAAAAATTTAAAAAGGAAAACAAAAAGTTTAAAAATAGGAAACAGCTTATAGAATCCTCTATAATAAAGAGCTAATATGCAAATGGTCATCACACTCTCACGCTGTCATGCCATAATGGCTCAGACACTCAACACTGGGGAGAGAGGGATGGGGACCAGCCAGGCTGCAGCCTGAGAGATGGACAAGCCACCCGCCCTGTGGTCCTGGGCAAAGCCGCCCACCCACGGTTCCCTGCAACTGTGGCGCCCTCACGTCATCACAAGATGGCCACCACAAGATGGCCTGCAGGGGAGGGAAGTTGGAGGTGACCAGGCCTGCAGGGGAGGGCAGTTGGGGGTGATTGGACTGGAAGGGAAGGGCAGTTGGGGCGATCGGGCCAGCAGGGGAGCAGTTAGGCATCAATCAGGCTGGCAGGGGAGTGGTTAGGGGCAATCAGGCCAGCAGGCAGATGAGTGGTTAGGAGCCAGCAGTCCCAGATTGTGAGAGGGATGTACGACTGCCAGATCAGGCCTAAACCAGCAGTCAGACATCCCTCGAGGGTCCCAGATTGGAGAGGGTGCAGACTGGGCTGAGAGACATACCCCCAGTGCACTAATTTTGTGCACTGGGCCTCAAGTAAAATAATAAAATTCTACTCATCCTATGGGGGAAAAATCAGAGTAAAGAGTTCAGCAGAAGGTTTTGCAGACATCAACAAGATCCTTTAAAACTTTGAAAACATGGATCTCAAAAGTGGGAGGTTTTCATTAGTGGAAAGGAATGTTTGTGGTGCATTATCAGCTTACAAGCAACTCTATGATTAAAAATGTAAACAAACAAGCAAACCACCATGGACATATTTCTGAAAAGAGTGACACATTCTCAAGAAGAACCTTAGGCAGGTCCTTCGGTAGGTATTTCAAAGAAGGCTTTGTTATCATAGGAGGTGACAGCTTCAAGTATGCTACTGTCCCTGAAGACCTAACAGGGACAGGATATGGAGGTGGAAGACAGTGATACTGATGATCCTGCTCCTGCATAGGCCTAGGTGTGTTTGTGTCCTAGTTTTTAACAACAGCAACAAAAAAATTTAAAAAGGAAAACAAAAAGTTTAAAAATAGGAAACAGCTTATAGAATCTACACTAATAAAAGAGAAACATGGTAATTGGCGTACGACCGCTACCCTTTTCATTGGCTAA
>NW_005357846.1:4083090-4086330 GCF_000412655.1 Myotis brandtii | reverse complement strand
CCGAGTGCACAAATTTTTGTGCACCGGGCCCCTAGTCCTATATAATAAAGAGCTAATATGCAAATGGTCATCACACTCTCACGCTGTCATGCCATAATGGCTCAGACACTCAACACTGGGGGGAGAGGGATGGGGACCAGCCAGGCACAAATGAGCTCCCGAGAGAAGAATGGGGACCAGCCAGGCTGCAGCCCGAGAGATGGACAAGCTGCCTGCCCTGTGGTCCTGGGCAAAGCCGCTCACCCATGGTTCCCTGCAACTGTGGCCAGCCTGGGCAAACCCGGCCTGGGTCCTGGGTGCCTGCCACCGGCCAGAATGGTCCCAGGCACCAGCGCCTACGGCTGCAGCCCAGGCAAAGCCACCCACCCATGGTCCCCTGTGGCTGTGGCCAGCCCAGGCAAAGATGGCCTGGGTGCCTGTGGCCGGCCAGAGGGAGGGAAGCGGGGGTCTTGGGTGTCTGCAACTAGCTGGGGGAGGGAATCCTGAGTCCTGGGTGCGGGGTGAGGCAGAAGTGGTTAGGGCCGATCAGGCCAGTAGGGGAGCAGTTAGGGGTTATCAGGCAGGCAGAGGTGGTTAGGGATGATCAGGCAGGCAGGCAGACAGGCGAGTGGTTAGGAGCCAGCAGTTTCATATAGCGAGAAGCAGTTGGACATCCCCCAAGGGGTCCTGGATTGGAGAAGGTGCAGGCTGGGCTGAGGGACCCCCCGTCCCCATGCACCAGGCCTCTAGTAATGATATAAAGAAATAAAATATTTATGTACAGCTGTATACTGTGTTTATTTTAAGCTACACCATTACAAAAGAGTGAAAGAAATAAAATGTTTATAGAGTAATCCGAGGTTAATTTATTATTGAAGAAGAAAATGTTAAAATAAGTTTGGTGCAGCCTAAGTGTACAGTGCTTATTAAGTGTACAGAGTGTAGAGTAATGTCCAAGGCCTTCACATTCACTGACCACTCACTCACTGACCCATTCAGAGCAACTTCCCAATCTGCAAGCTCCATTCATGGTCAATATCCCACATACATGTACCATTTTTCTCTTTATGCTTTGTTTCTGCTTTACCTTTTCCATGTTTAGATATGTTTAGATACATAAATACTTACTGTTGGGTTTTAATTTCCTATGATACTCAATAAAATAACACGTTGTACAAATTTGTAGCCTAGAAGCAATACGTTACACTATTTAATGTAGGTATACTCTATGATGTTCACACAAAGATGAAATCCACCTAATGACACTTTTCTCACAACCTATATCTGTTGTTAAGTAATACATGACTATGTATAATTTACACATATATTACACAAATTCCTCCATGCACATAAATTATGTATGTATAGATTATACCTGTTATATATAATAGATACAAAGATATGCACATATATATTAACATATACGTGTGGGGCATATAAACACCTGTGGTATATATATACTGCATAGATCATATTTTGCACACACACTAGAGGCCCGGGGCATGAAAATCGTGCACTCGGGGGGGGGTCCTTCAGCCCAGCCTGCACCCTCTCACAGTCCGGGAGCCCTCAGGGGATGTCCCACTGACAGCTTAGGCCTGCTCGGCAGTCAGACATCCTTAGCGCTGCCACAGAGAAGGGAGAGGCTCCCACCACTGTCCCTGCGCTCTCCAGCAATGAGCCCAGCTTCTGGTTGAGCAGCGACCCCCTATGGGAGCACATTGACCACCAGGGGGAAGCTCTTGCATTGAGTGTCTGCCCCTTGGTGGTCAGTGTGCATCATAGTGACCGGTCGTTCCACCCTTCAGTCGATTTGCATATTAGCCTTTTATTATATAGGAGATGGAGATATATCCCTCATTTAACTTTATCACCAGTCTGTAGGTAAGTATACACACACACACACACACACACACACCCACACACACACACACACACACCCTACATCATGATAGTGCCTGACATAGTATACACTCAGTAAATACTAGCTTGCCGAGAATAAATACAGTAGAGAGAGAAACAGTGCTGTCTTCTAGAGACTTTAGGTATTTTCCATGAGTTTCCTGGCAAAGAACAAGTCAAAGCAAATGCCCTCCCTCCCTAACTGAATTTCAATATTTTTTTAAGTTGTTAGGGGCTATTATTAAATGGCCTTCTGCAGTAATTCCTTTGGTGAGCTGGCACTAAGCTCAGAGTGCGAACACCAGCCTGATTCACCAGGCTATTCCCACAACTGTTAGGAAGATAGAGCAGCAGGGGTGGGGTTCTCTCCTGGAGTAGTCCATGCGTGCATCTGTGCTCTCTCATCTTTGAAATCCTCTCCAAGGGAAGATAAGAGAACAGGAAAATAGGGTGTCTCATTTTCTGAGCCTCTGCTTGAGAGTGCTTCCAATAAAGCCCATGTTAGGTTCCCAGGGCTGCTGTAACAAAGTCACACAAGCCCAGTGGCTTAACCACAGACATTTCTCATAGATCTGGAGGCTAAAAGTGTGAGATCAAGGTGTTTCCCTGGCTATGCTCTCTTTGAAGATGCTTATTAAGGATCTTTTTCAGGACTCTCTTCTAGCTTCTCCTCGCCTAACTCCAATCTTCTCATGGCCTTCTGTCTGTGTCCTTGCCTATCTTTGCATTAAATTTTCCAATTTTATAAAGAAACTAATCATATTGGATTAGAACCCACTTCAATGACTTTATTTTAACTTGATCATATGCAAAGACTTGATTTCCAAATAAGGTTACATTCACAGATATTTGGTGTTAGGGCTACCACATCCTTTGGGGAATAAAATTTAACCCATAACAGTGCCTAAACTGGACATCATAATAGTTTTTTACTTCAGACACCATTGACAAGTATTAATCATGGAGGGCAAGCAGACTAAAAAGAGTAATAGAATCACATTTTAGCTATTCTATTCCAAATTATATTTTGATCTGGAAGAGCAAATGGTTGAAGGATATAGGTATGAAAACCTTGAAACCAAGACAATTTTCCCAGAATTACAGTCTCTTATGTTCTCTATGGGGTTCTCCTTAATGCCTACAGAAAACTGTATGTCATTGTCAGTTTCTGTAAATATTTACACATTATATATATGCTAGAGGAAAAGTGCACGAATTCGTGCACTGGAGGGGGGTCCCTCTGCCTGGCTGGCAATTGGGCCAATCAGGGCCAGACAGCCACGGGAGGGACCACGGGGAGGTTGGCTGTGGGAGCGCACTGACCACCAGGGGGCAGCTCCTACATTGAGCGTCTGCCCC
>NW_005357846.1:4069622-4080937 GCF_000412655.1 Myotis brandtii | reverse complement strand
AAATGTTAAAAGTACAAATATGATGATGATGCATGGCACCTCATATTAAGTCACTCTCATTCTGACAATGGAAATAGAGCTACAGCATTTTATTATCACTTTGACCTACCAACTCACCCAGTCACTCTAAATGTTAAAAGTACAAATATGAGTATGATGCATGGCACCTCATATTAAGTCACTCTCATTCTGACAATGGAAATAGAGCTACAGCATTTTATTATCACTTTGACCTATAACCAACTCACAAACATAGAGTTTTTCATAATTTCCAAAATTTAGATATTATTCCACACTTTTATTCACCTCTTCCTATTTTTCTCTCTTCATTTCTGTAAATTGTATGTTTACTTTTATGTTGTCAAGAAAAGAAATATTTATAAATCTTCAATACTCTATAAGTTGATTCTAAATTCTAAAAATGAACAGATGTTATTTACATTAATACAACTATGTAATTATGGTTCACTGCAGAGGCAAGTATTTTGATATGAATTATTAGCCTTTCTCGATTTCTAATGCCATAATCCCTGTGCTATCCAAATGGGAATTTCCAAATGGATTCTCTACACTTCACTAACTGTTCTAAACCATGCCAATTTAATTTGCTTCATATTGGAAAATGTTTTGCTCCACTTCTTTTAATATTTTTGTTTTAAAATAGTTCAGACTTAGAAATGTTGAAAAGTGTGTATTGAGAGTTCACTTATACTGTTCAGTCAGCTTTCTTCCTGTAAACAACTTATATAACCATAGCACTGTTATCAAAACAAGGACATTAACACTATTACATTGCCATCAACAGAAGTATGGACTTTATTTAAATTTAAAATTTTTCCCAGTGTCTTTTTTCCCCCCAAGGATCCAATATTTTATTTATCTGCCACATCTTCTAAGTCTCTCCTAATATCTGTCAGTTCCTCAGTCTTTCCTTATTTTTCATGACTTTGAAACTTTTGAAACATACTGTTCAATGTTTTACAGAATGTCTCTAAATTTAGGTTTGTCTCCTGATTAGATTGTGGTTTTGCATTTTAGGCAAGAATCACAGGATTCATATGTGTTCTTCTCACTGACCTTCATCCAGGGGAAGTAATATCAATGTGTTTTATTATTAATGGCTTTAACCTTAATCACTTGTTTAAAGTGGCATCTGGTGGGTTTCAGAACTATAGTTATTTTATTACTTTTACAGTTGATAAATATTTTGTAGGATATCCTTTGAAGCTGTGCAAATATTCCATTTCTCTTCTAATTTTCAACTACCAATTAGAGCATCCATTAGTGAATCTTGCTGTAATAGTTATTAGTGTGGTATTTGCCTAGTGGTGGTTTTATAGTCTTGTCCTTCTTTCACTAAACCATTTTGTATGAGAGAGCTATCTCTTCTGCTCTATTATTTATTAAACTATTTCTTTATATTTGTAAGGACTCACTATGTTTATTTTATTCTATGGCTTCTAATGCAACACTACCACTATTTAATTAGCTGCTTAACTTTGCCCAACTTTGGCTATTACTAGCTTCTTATACGTGAAATTGTGAACAAAGTAGGGTGACATAGTAGACCCAACAAGCTTAGAGGCTCCTTTGCAGGCCTGGCAAGCTCAGTGACCAAAAGTGACCATTTAGGATGGTCTAACATAAATTCCTAACTGGAAAGTCATGGTGGGTAGTAACATCTCAGGCCTATAGCTTTCTTTGCAAAGATCCATCTTTACCTTAAGTGAACACTGTTTATTGTTGTTAGGCACCTAGGCTAACATACTTTTGAAATGTCAAAGCAACTTTCTTTTTCGAACATCTCAGAAGCAGATGCACTGGCAACAGAGCATGGCCAGATCAAAAGCCCCCTCATTGTTATCTCATTGCCCACACACCATCGCTATTCACTATGCCAAATGTTAACTATCCTGTACCCACCAACATAAAAGAAATATGTACTTCTCCATTTTATTTTTTAATCAATCCTAGACATTTCCCCGCTTTGCTATCTCCTGCCCCCTTAATCTACTACCAGTGGATTTCATGGAACCTCCCTTATGCTTTTTCCTTTGATTCTAAATATATAAAATAAGCTGCACTTCTGCAATTCTCCAGAACATTTTCTCAGTCCATTGAGATTTTACTTCTGGACATGTCCTCACACTTGGCTCAAGTAAAGTTTTATCAAGCTTTCTATAAGTTTGGATGATCTTTACTCAATAGGATCTTATGTATTTTTGACTTGACTCTACCCTTTCTCCAGCACTTCATTGTATTTTTGCATAAAAAGACTTTCAAGTGCATCTTATATTTTCTTTGCCCCAGTTGACTTCTTTCTAAATAACCTAAATATAATTTATCATCTACTTGAGCCAATTTCTAGACTATCTATTCTAATGGTCTATTTATTGTTTGTGCAGCAGATAATACCACACTCTTTTAATTATGGAGACAAGTTTAATGTCTGATATGGTTATTGCTTGTTTGTAGTTTTTGTTTTTCAGTGTTTAACTAGGGCCTAAATAGTTACTAGGCTATTCCAGCACAGTTGATTTTCCATATGCACTTTAGTGTCAAATTGTTTAACTCCATAAAATTTTAGATGGTATTTTTACTGTTAACACAATGAATTTATGTATTAACTTAGAGAGAACTGAATCCCTGTAATTTTAAATCATTCTTTCCAAAATAGAGAATATTTATTCCGTTACTTCAAGCCTACTTTTTGAGTTCAGAAGTATTGATAAAACTTTTCTTGTATGGATTTTGTGCATTTTGCATTAATTTATTCTTTAGTATTTAATCACCTTTGTTGCTGTTGTAAATGTGGTTTTTGTTACCATAATGTTACTTAGCTGATTATTGTTTGTATATAAATAAAGACTATTGATTTTTGTAGGTTATTTTTATATCCTATATATTTTTTGGACCTCACAGTTTTAGTTCATTTGATTTGATTATTTTTGATTTTTAAATTTAATATCATATGTAAACAGTGATAAATTTTTTCTTACCCATTGCTACTCTATTATTTATTTCTCTTGTGTAATTACATTGACTAATACCTTTAGTACACGTTGAATAGTAGAGTGTTGTCAAACTTTATGTTTTTTAGCTTGAATTCTACAGTGTTTGATATCAGGATCCCTATCATTTCTTTCTTTTGATTTGGTTTTGCCTGATATACCTTTGTCCATCCTCTCCTGAATCACTTTGCTTTAGGTGTGTCCCTTATTCACAGCATATAATTGGATTTCTTTTGTATGTGTGAGCCAAAATGAAATGTTTTTATTAACTAGGGGAGTTAGCTCACATTTGAATATATGAATATGAATATATAAATGTGTAGAAGATATATTTAATATCAACATTTTCATTATATTTTATAATTATGTTTATTTCTTTTAAACATTTTATTTTATTGGATTGTAAATTATCTTCAGGAACTCCAATTATAGCAATATAATTTATTTTTTGCTTTTTACATTTTCACTACTTGTTCTTGGATCCTTTTTATGATTTTTTGCATTTTTATCTTCTTTATGTCACTTTGTTTTCAGAATTGTCTCTCTGTCTTTCAATGTATGTTTTCCATTTTCATTTATGTTTATTCTTATTTTAGCTCTTAATATTTATTCTTAATTTGTGATTTTTTTCCTGTTTCTTCCATTTCTTTCCAGAGTTCAATCCACTCTTTTTTATTTATCTCTGTTTTTGTCTTTTTAATTTTAAATTTCTGATTCTAATGCTTATTTGGATACATATAATTTTATTTGCAATGTTAGATTAGACACTTCTACTTCATTATTTTTTTAGAATGGAAGTTGTTTGTTTTCTATGTGTTATATACAACCTTTCTTTCTAATTTAATTTTCCTCAATAGTTTTGTAAGTATTTCACTTTTCTTTTCTTCATTTTTATGGTATTTGTGTATATTACACCAGGAATATTATAAAACAATATATAATAGATACTTTAAAGGTTTTATCTTTTTGTTTATTTGCTTCAATGTCAGGGTTAAAATCCTCTGATTTCATGATTCTCTTTAGTCTTGCAGAACACTAAATTTTGAGCCCTTTTCTCTTTTTCTTCCTTCACTAACCACTTGCCAAGAGACACATCTTTACCTTTTGCTTTGCTCTGTTTTAATTCCCCAGGTGCTATGTGTTTCAAAGAGTGACCCTTTGCATCTGGCCCTTTATCTATGACACTTTGAGTCACTTGTTCATCAGACCTTTTCCTGGTAGTCTGTGCTTTGATCTTCCTAAACATTTTTTTCCAGTATTTTCAGATTTAGGATGATTTTTTCAAATCATAATTAGGCCCCTGTGCTAGCCATTCTCATTTGTCTCCCTTGCAGTTTTTGTTAATCTTTGTGTTAATATTTCCAATGGCCTTATCGTTTCCTTATTATTAAATGAGAAAATTTATTTCTTTTACAATATCCATGCTGTTTTTCAGCTTATTTCTTAATACATTTATTTCTGGTATTTTATATTTGAATCTATCCGATTTTATTCCTGATTTTTAAAGGTTGACATATTTAAATCTTGACTTTCTCTTATAGTTTTGTTGCTGTTGTTGTAATTTGTTCACTTTTTCAGGAATTTCTAATGATCATTTTCTTTTAATTTGTTGAGAATTTCCTTTTCCTTGGCATCCTGTGATCAAGTAAAATGGCATCGTTTGAGCAATTTGACCTATAACTGTTCTCTAAACTACCTCTCTAGAGAGGAGAGGGTGTCTTATCTAACAAGCACATTTTGGAGAAGAATCTGAACATGTCCTGGCTCTGTTCCTCTTTTCTCTTTTTCTTCAGTTTTGATGACAAAGATGAAACACCTAAGTAAAGCCTTTTCAAATAAGACATTAGAAAAAAAAAAAGAAAGGTATTTAAGTTGCTGCTAGATCAGAAGGTGACTGAAATCCAATGACATCCGACAGAAGAAGAGAGCAAAATTTAAGAGAATAGACTTGAATAAGTCTACCAATGAAAGCCAGAACCAAGGACACTATTGAGAAGACTTTCAAAGCTACTGATAGATAATTCCCTGTAATAGAAATAGAGGAAACATCTTTGGACTATCTAAACAGATAAAAGTGGAGGGACATGAAAGGTTAGCATAAAATAGTAAAAAATTTAGGTGACATTTCAGGGTGTTATAGTTATTGCAGGCAACATACCTCAAATCTATCCATGCTTGCATAGATTTGAGGCATTAAATGTATGGTAGGCAGAATTATAATAAAACTCCAGGCCTAGATCTTCTTGATGGGTTTATCCAATTTAGGTAAATGAAAAAGGATAAGATTCTGGATGCTTTTGGAAAATCTGGTATGTATTGGTTTGATTTCACTGAGCATGGGAAATGTAATCAGTTGATGTCATTGCAGAACTTTTGATGAGCCATAAGGGAGAATGTGGCTAGACATAATTTGAGTTGGAAAAATATAACAAACAGTGGAGTTTTGGCCATAGATACAGAGGGATCTTAAAATTTCTTTGGTTTGCCTGATCCTCTCATCCACTCCAGACACTTTTGGAGTTAAATTGTGAATTCCCACTAGTGAGAGTTTAAAGAGGCTGGTATAGGATTAGTTGATTCAAGGAATGTAGGAAAATTGCTCTGAAAAAACTGCCAATCTCTTTGCCTGAGAAGGCAATCACAGTCTTGGTTTATCAGAGGTCTCATGCTTAGATTAATGGTTTAAGAAAGCATATCTAGGGAAATTCAGAATAGGAGACTAGGGAATATCCTTTCCCTTGGCTTCTTGGTCCTTCAAATTTCAGCTTACCAGCCTCCACTATCACTTGGGCTCTCAGAGAAACGTTTATGTTTGTTGAGTTATATTTTCAGATGACTTTAGGTACAGGAAAAATGAGTTTCACCAATCTCATTGAAATTCTCAATTAATTATATGATTGATCAGTGGTATTATCCTGACTTTTCTATATTTTTACATTCAAAGATATATCACTACTATAATAGTATCTGGATGTTCAGATATAGTAAGAACGATAAATCCATGGTCAACAATTCTTCCTCTTTTGCAAATTAAAATAGTGTCATTTGATCTGTGATCTCACAATGTTCATTGACTTCAACTCCATGAGTTAATCTGCAAAAGGCTTAGGCCCATGGTTGTCTGCCCTTATTCCTGCATGTCAGCATAGTTTAAGTCATAATTCTGCATAGCAGTTCACAACCACGTAGTTATTTTTTTTACTCATGTACAAGGATTAACTGAGTCAAGCCATCTGCTCACAATTCAAGATACCAGAGTGGACAGAGACAGGAGGACCTTCCTTGCCTTCATGAAGCTTGCATTCCAATGACAGAGACTGACAGTGATCTTGAATAGAAAAAAAAATACTTACAGGGTTTGAGAAGTGCTGTGCACACACTATTGACATTTTGTGAGGGAGCACCTGCTCTACAGGGGTGAGGGTTCTCTTGATGTAAGGTGAAGACAAGAAAGCACCAGACCTAGCAAGAGTTGGAGGATGAGGAGCATATTCCACTCAGTGAGAACTACCAGCCACCATGAAAGCCTTGAGGTCTAGGAAAACTTAATAGGGCTGATACCCAAAATATCTAGTGACTGGTAGGACACAACTTGTCTATGAGCAACCGACATAACTGTATTAGTGACTGGAGATTGTAATACCTCTTTGGATTCTAGTTATAGTCAATAAATAGTGTGGCTGTAGAGAGGATAGTGAGAGGTAATGGCTTAGAGCCAACGATACAGAATAGTATATCTTACCTTATGTATGCTGTTAGTGTATTAAACAGTTAAATCCTGATGTGGCATTTAAACAGACATCTTTTTTTTAAATCAGAGGAGTGAAAAATCTTGATTCATTCAATAAAATGTTGCTGTTTTGAAAATAGATAGCAGAGGAACAAGAACAGAGGGAAGGAGGTTGTATTCCACTTCCTTCAATTGACTCCAAACAGAAGCTAGTGCATGGTACTATATTTGCTTCTTTCTGCTGGGAGACCTGCATGTTCTCTTAGGCGGTTTAAGCTCAGGGGCAACTAATTTTAGCAGAATCCACAAAATATAAACATTTCCATATTTAATGGCACACAGCAGGAAAACCCCTTGAGCAAGGAAGTCTTGGAGTTCAGCCAGGCTTCCAGCAGGAGGGCTCACTGAAAAATCACCAGGACAGCATTTGTAGCCAAAAAAGAACAAGGCAGTAACAAGGATTTTTTCGGACTAAAGTACAAATTTGAGCATCCCAGTGGAGTCAAAACTTGGCAAAATTCACCACAGTAAGGAAATCAACTGTTAGAATAAACATGCATTTTTTCCTTCCCATGGTTTTCTTCTGGAATACATTATGAGTTAGTCTAGAATTCAGTGGTCGGCAAACTCATTAGTCAACAGAGCCAAATATCAACAGTACTTCTTCAAAATAAACTCACCCAGGCCGAAAACCGACTTCTGCGCATGGGCCACGAAGTTTCAAGTGCACTGTACGTGCGCCCGCACGTGGTATTTTGTGGAAGAGCCACCCTCAAGGGGCCAAAAAGCCGCATGTGACTCGCGAGCCGCAATTTGCTGACTGTGGGATGATGTCAGTTCACAGAAATATTTGTCTTCAACTTCATATAGTACTACTGCAGTGTATTAGTTAATTTTTTTTGTATGCAAAGCATGGAAAACAGTACATTTCCTCATTCCTTTTAAAGATTTTAATTTTTAAGTTATATTCCACGTGACAAACACTGCTTGTAGTTTCTAAACTGTAAGAGCTTTCAGTCCAAGTTTTAACAGTGGCACAGGCAAATGACTAGTTTGTCCTAAGGCAGTGATGGTGAACATTTTGAGCTCGGCGTGTCAGCATTTTGAAAAACCCTAACTTAACTTTGGTGCCGTGTCACATATAGAAATTTTTCGATATTTGCAACCATAGTAAAACAAAGATTTATATTTTTGATATTTATTTTATATATTTAAATGCCATTTAACAAAGTAAAATCAACCAAAAAAATGAGTGTCATAGGTTCGCCATCACTGTCCTAAGGTAATCATATGTGAATCCTATAGCAAGGTCCTAGAATTAGAAGCTAGTATACACAGGCCAGATCTCAGTAGGGTTAAGATTTCAACAGTGTCAAGTGCAAATGCATACAATGTGACCTTGGTTAAAGGAGTTTAAGAAAACGTGTTTTAGAAGCTTTTATTATTCGAAAAAAGTCTTTGAAACATAGTGAAGAACTGTCATTGTAGCCTCCAGAGGAATATGTGGCCCAGAAGTCATCATATTAGCTGGGGTTATATCATTGTGAAAATTTATAAGAAAGTTTACCCAACGTATTGGGCCTCATAGTCTTTTTCTAAACTGACACCAAAACTCTTATACAACTAAGGCCATTACCAATGGAAATAAGATTAAAATAAAAAAGAAAATAATTACATGAAGGACTCTGCCATTGACAGTAACTTGGGATCATTCTGATTCTGTTAATATTACTTGATATATATATATATATATTAATGCTAATGAAGTATAATATATGTGTTTAATCTGTTAAAATTTCACAAATTGACATCACCTGGGTAACCAGCTCCCCAATCAAAAAAATGGAATATCACCAGCACCCCAGAAACCCCCATTTGCACTCTCTTTAATTATTATCAAACTATAAAAAAGTTCATTGTAACCTTACTTTATGGATAGCACTTATCAACTATTAACTATTGATTTATTCTAACTATTAATATGCCACTGTAGAAAAAACTCCCACAGACTTTCTTTCCTTTTAGACATGCAAAGATTCTTTCAATCTTTTGTGTGTGGGGTGATCTCTTTCCTCTCAGCATGCTGGGAGTCCAGTACATTTATCTAATCCCTCTAAATATCATATCTTACTTTCAAACTCACATGTGCCCAATAGCACTAAATGCAGAATTACTCTACAATTTCCAAAGAATCAACTTCCAAATTGTTTTTTTCCTGTGAGACAACACCTCCCCAACTGTAAAATAAGCAAGGGATATAAAATTCTCACTGCTTTTTAGTCAGGCTTTTAAACAATCTTCTTAATTCTAGTATTTCTCATTACATCTATAGCCAAAGGTACCTATTTGGTTTCCCTAAATCAACAGACCTTAGGAGATTCTTTGATGAGATTTTCAGCTTTCACCTTCTAGTGTAGTATTTAATTTTTTTGACCTAGTAAATTATTTATTACTTTAACATTATTTTCCAGATTATAATTATTTTTAAATTGCAGTCTTTCACTTTCTTCATTTTATATATAAACACTTTGTCATTAGAGTTGAGTATGAGGAGGAAGTAAAAATATATATGTGTTTGATTCAATATGACAGTATTTACCCAGAAATCTTCTAATTGTTTTTAATTTCCTTAATTTTTATGCACTAAAACTAAGGATCAATTTTTCAAAAGTATTAGATAGTCCCTCCATTCCATGGACAACTTAATTAAATTAAACTTTATTAAAAATACAATGAAATTTTCTCTTGAAGAATATTCTTTCATTGTCCTCATTTTCCACCATATTCTTCAGGCATGTTTTTTATATGTGTGTGTATGAATATATGCATAGATATTTTTTCTTTGTCTTTCTCTTTTTTGAATCCAGAGAGAAACTTGCTTTCCTTTGTTTTTATTTATTTGTTTGTTTGTTTGTTTTAGTTTTGGCTTTTTGTTGTCTTCTTTATTTAGGGGAATAATAACTGAGAGCATTTTCCTAAGAAAAATTTCATAAAAGACTAATTATTTAAGTTTGAGTCTATCTGTAAATATGTTAATTCTACATTTTTTATGGCTTATCTGGATGTATTGGGAATTCTAGATCAAACATTCCATTTATTCAAATTTTGAAGGAATTGTCTCACTATCTTCAAGCATCCATTTTGATTTTCTTGCATTTGTCTGTAACTTGTTTTTTTCCTCTATGACAATTCTTATCATCATTATATCTGTGGTATGGTAACATTTTATTGTAGTGTGTGTGTGTGTGTGTGTGTGTGTGTGTGTGTGTTTGTCTGTGTGTGTTCAATGTGCTGTGTTAGACCACTAATGTTTTTAGTGGTTAAATTTCTGTCCCTTACCTAGAAAAAAAAATTTATAGTCTTTATTTGATAATTCACTCAAATAATCTTTGCTTCTCTTTCTAGAGCTATTGAGGAGATGATCCTCTTGGATTGATCGAAATATTTATATGTTTTCCACTTTTAGTTTTTTTCTTTATTTTTGTTGAATTTATTGGGGTGACAAAATTATACAGGTTTATTGAATTTATTGGGGGACAAAAATTATACAGGTTTCAGGTGTACAACTCCACAATACATCATCTACTAGTCTATACTGTATTGTGTGCTCACCACTCCAAGTCGTCTCCTTCCATCACCATTTATCCCCTCTATACCTGCCTCTCCCTCCCCCACCTCCTCTTGGCAATCCCCACATTGTTGTCCGTATTTATGGGTTTTGTCTCTCTTATTTTTTTTCTATTTTTAATGCCTATTTATAAATTGGATTGTTTGGGGGTTTTTTGGTGTTGAGTTTTATAAGTTTTTATACATTTTGGATATTAACCCTTTATCAGATGTATCATTAGCAAATATGTTCTACCATTCCGTGGGTTGTCTTTTCATTTTGCTGATGGTTTTCTTTGCTGTGCAAAAAATTTTTTGTTTAATGTAGTCCCATTTGTTTATTTTTCTTTTGTTTCCCTTGCTAAATTTCTCATAGTGTGATTTCTCCACTTTTAGTTTTTTTATTTTTTATTTTTATTGAATTTATTGGGGTGACAAATGTGTAAGATTGTATTGCCTATGATTTCCTCTAGTATTTTAATGGTTCTGAATCTAAAATTTAAGTCCTTAATCCATTTTTAGTTTATTTTTGTGTAAGGTGTAAGAGGGTGGTCTAGTTTCATTTTTTTTTCTTTTTGCAAGCATCTGTCCAATTTTCCCAACACCATTTATTGAATAGACTATTTTTACTCCATTGTGTGTTTTTGCCTCCTTTGTCAAATATTGACTATAAAAGACTGGGTTTATTTCCGAGCTCTCTATTCTCTTTCATTTATGTTTTACTTTTTGAGAGATTTCCTACTCTGTTTACATTTAAATAGAATTGCTATTTTGTTAATGAAATTGTTAATTTTCAAAAGCCCCTCATATTCTCTAATAACTCTTTTCTTCATGCCCTATTCTTGTTTTGTGGGCACAATATTTTCTCTCATCTCTCTGATATATTAAATGTATGCTTATTGTTTTCCATTTCTTGTATTGTTTCTTTCCTGCGAGTTCTCTTTGAGAGGAGATTGTTATATTAATAT
>NW_005357846.1:4064410-4069538 GCF_000412655.1 Myotis brandtii | reverse complement strand
TCACAGGCTTTCTACTCTAACTTTGTGTCTGACTATTCATGTTTAAAATTAAGACACTAAAAAGCTGATTGGTTGCTCTTTGTATGTGGGTATGAGACTTATTGACTTGTGAGTTCCACTGCAGAATGATCAGTTGAATTGCCTATTTCTTCTAGTTCTACACTTTTCTAAGTGTGATTATAGGAAGTTTTTTTCTATAAGACTATTAAGTTATTCAAGAGAAAATTCACTGCATCTCATACCTGAGAGGATAACTTTTGCTAGCCAACATTCTTACAGCAGGGAAAGAAAGGTGCCTTAGTGTGTAGATTTAGTACCATTCGGGTGCAGATTTTCCTTGACTCATTTTGTTACCTATTTAACCCTGTACTCAGCCTTGCCTTGACTATACATGAGATACCAAGCTATGAATTTGGGGCAGGACCTTGGTGTGGTCCATCCCTTTCTTACACACTCTTAACAAAATTCCCTGCTATTAGTGTGATTTTTTACTCCCACCTTCCCTGTGACCTGAGCTTTTAAGCCTTACTGCTGTCAAAAGTTCACAAAAGTGAATGGCCTTTCTGTCCTGGCCACCCACTCTGTTAACATTTAGGTTGTAACTTTCCCTACTCTTCAATATTATCACTTTTTCTATTTGCCTTTTCTTTTTGAAAAATATTTTGAGTTTCTTTATTGTTGCCTCTTTCCCCTTTCTCTTTGTCTTTATGTACTCTCTAACTATAACTGTGGTGGGGTAGCATGTTTTATAAACATGTAAAAAGTTTGAGGGCATGCACCAAGTTTTTTGTTGTTGTTTTTTTTTTTTTTAGATTTTCTTTTTATCACCAGTTCTTAGGTTAGTACAAGGCATAAAATAGGAATTTAGAGGATCAATTTCTTTATGAGGGACTGGTGGTCGAAATCACTCTTGATTAAACTACTGCTGAATTTGGAACATAAATATTATAGAAAAAAGTTATGACAATATATACAATACCTTTTAGTACTGACATAATTCAATTAAAAATGGTCTAACTGGAATGTTGTTTTTCTTCTTTTGAATCTCCAATATCAACAGGTTTTCTAATTATTCTTCAAAATGCGGACCTAGTGGGATCTCACATCTAATAGGACATACCTGTATGTATTAATTTCCATTCTGTACTGTATTGGTGTATTGCATATGTACTTCTTATTTAATACATTGAGAGAAGAAACCTTATTTTATCTGCATTTTCATTCCTAGGAGTTAAGACAACTGACACAGAATCAAAACTCCACAAATATTTGTTAAACTGAAACAAACTGAGTATTTTCTTCCAGACATTATAGGAAAGAACAGATACTGTTATTGCAACCAGTTGAAGTTAACCATTTTAACATAACCACAAAGCCCAGAAAATTGGTTTTGATTCCTCAAAAGGATTTTGTTGTTAGTTTTATTGTACAGAAGGAAAATTGTGCTTTCCTACAAAGGGAATGAGAAGAAATAGGAAATAAATTGTCCTCTCATAAAGGTTTGGAAACATATACCAACATAAGAATTGGCCCTTTGATTGAATTTATCCTATTAGTTTTAGACCAGCCAATAGACCATTTAGATGGTTGGCCATGTGGAAAGTCAGAGTAGAGGATCTATTCAGACATTTTTAATACCCATATTTTTATTAGATACAATAGCTATAGATATGCATCAATTTTTCTAATACATTACTATCCTGAATGTGTATATATGTCAGAATGTGATCCAAGGTCAAATGCTGCATTGTATTTTAAACAAGGGACAATTCATTATTTCTGAGAGGCCAGGAAGAATTTTTCCCTCTCTGGTTAGCTGATTTTGAGGTTTTCACACTTGCAGTGAAGATTTAATTTTACAGAAAAAGTAAAAGCAACCTATCCACTGTAAAAAGTATCTTTTGGTTTGGGGGTAGGGGAAGAAATGAGGTAGTGAATGTAAACGGTTTGCTCTTCTGTCAGCCTTCAGGAAGTGATTTTTCTTCAGTCGGCTCTGCCATGAGACTTATTTTGATTTAGTTCTATTAGCAATAGAACAGAGTGCAGTCTTTCCTTTCTTTTTTCTTTTTGGTTCTGATTTTTCTTTAATTGGAAATTAATCAAATCAAATCCTGCCATGCTGTACCTTGCAGGTGATATGAAACAAAAAAAGCTAACTTGCAGTGGTCTGGATTACTATGCTTTACTGCTATTGATTGGGGCAGTTATAGTCTTGCTGGTTGAATTTTAAATGCGGCTTGATGCACCCAAGCATGTCTGATCATCTAAATACAACTCCAGACGTTTTAGCAATTAGAAATAAAAGCAATATCTCTGAAGCTAGTTGGAAATACAAATTGCTTGTCAAATGAATAGTCTATATTCTCTTTATCAGGGAGAATAAGATGGAAAATGTTGGGGAGGTAGGAAGTAGATTAAATAGTTAGCAATACTGCTGGGTAATTAGCCTTCCAACATTATAAAACCTAACCTTTGTTCTATGACAATTAAAATAATATAGGATCATTTCACTGATAACTGTTTAGTTTTAAAATGGAAAATGTATGTTGGCAAAGGTGCTGTGATTAAGAAAAGTAAGTCTGCATTTCTGCATTTCATGGAATATAGTTAATATTCAGCATAATTAACAATGTATATATTGTATTCATTCTATGAAGATTTTTGACGCCCAACTGATTGAATGGAAATTAGGACATAGGTTTTAAACACACCCTATTTTAACCTTAACTGAAAACAGCAGGAATGTCTAGTCACTAGAGGGCAGCCATAATCTGTTACAGTCCATAAAGATCTGCCTGGATGTCCAAGTCCAATTGCTGATGCGGAGGGCATGATTTAGAATCAGTGAGCTGTTTTTAACTGTGTGTATTTCAGAAACAGGACACTGACATCCATGTTTAGACAACATATTATAATTGATGTGATTAAAAGCAAAGCAAACAGATAATTGCAACATTGGTTGTGCAAATTTCATGTAAATATATACTCTAGTTATCAAAGAAAAAAATCAAATGCAATTACAAAAAAAAGGAAAGTACATGAGTTTTCACAGGAATGGATTGGCCTCACCACGTTTCATCAGTTTGCTGTTGTTACCAGGATACCAAAGTTCCAAGCAAAGAAAAAAGAATCACTAAATAAATCACTCTGGAATGCCTATAAGGCTGTTCATTTCTCCAAAATTTAGCTAGCTTCAGAATGCATGTAGATCTACAGGGAGGACTTGGAAATCAAAAGCAAATGAACACTTCATATCAACAGATGTTACTAGGATTTTGTAGTTGGGATAAATGTACTCTATGCCAACTTAAAAAAAGAACACTGCCAAGTAAGCCTTACACATGGCAGAGTTTAAATCTCTTGCCTTTAAAGAGACCTCCTTTTCTGGCCAATTTGAATTAAAGATAAATGCCAATTAGCGTTATGCAGACATTTCAGCTTCTGTCCTTCCCCTTAGAACCACCCACCTAACCTGCTTAAAAATTATTTGCAGGATCTATTGAGCCCAGTAGAGGACAGTAATGAGCAGACAATGCAGTGCATGGCTATGCACTCTCACTGGTAAGAGACTTACTGTAAGTGATCTACATCATCTTCTGTGAAGTACACAAGAAAAATACTATTTTTGGTGAGAGTATCTCACTAACAAAGCTATGTTTTCACTCTTGACTATGTCCTACAGCCAATCCCACAGCCACTTTCTATTCTGTTGGCCACAAGAAAGTCCAGTTGAAAGAATATGGAGAGACAAACTATGCTATTTGTATTAAAGGAAAATAATTATAAACACATCTTATTAATATTATGTCCCATATGGCAATGAGGTTAATTTTCCTTGAATGAATGAATGAATGAATGATGAATGAATAAATGAATGAATGATGAATGAATAAATGAATTGTATTAATATCACCCTTATGTAACATAATATTTTGAAGATATATATACTAGAGGCCAAGTACATGAATTCATGCATGGGTGGGGTCCAGAGGAGGGTGGGGGTGGGGGCCTGGGACATGATCGACCCTTCAGACAGGTGGTGAGACACTCTTGCTGGCCCGGGATCCAGATCAGTCCTGCTGACATTCGCACTGCTTGTTGGGAGCCACCTGGTGGCCACTGTTATATTGTTTCTTCCTTGTGGAGCATCTAGGGAGGGGAAGCGGCCGCAGTACCTGAGGCCAACTTCCAGGAGGCCAGCAGGACTGCCAGAATTGTGCTGGTCCATCAGTGCCTGGCCCGTTCTCCGGAGATTGGACCTGCAGGATTACTGAGGGAGTGAGTAGCTACCGCAGGGCTGGTGGGACACCAGGATGGATTGGTCAGCTGAGCAGTGCTCCCACTGTGGGAGTGCACTGACCACCAGGGGGCGGTTCCTGCATTGAGCATCTGCCCCCTGGTGGTCAGTGTGCATGATTAACGACCGGTTGTTCCAGTCATTCCAGTAGTTCAGTCCCTTAGGCTTTTATATACATACTAGAGGCCTGGTGCACAAAAATTTGTGCACTCGGGGAGCGGGGGGAGGGGGGTCCCCCAGCCCGGCCTGTGCCCTCTCGCCGTCTGGGACCCCTCGGCAGATAACGACCTGCTGGCTTAGGCCTGCTCCCGGGTGGCAGAGGGCAGGCCCAATCCCTAAGTGCAGCCCCTGGTCAGGCTCAGAGCAGGGCCGATTGGGGAGTTGGGGCGCCGCCCCGTCATGCACAGAGCAGGGCGGATCGGGAGGTTGCAATGCCACCCTCAGTCACGCTCAGGGTAGGGCCAATTGGGGGGTTGGGGCACCGCCCCCTGTCACACTCAAGGCAGGGTCGATGGGGAGGTTGCGGCACCACCCCCTGTCACGCACAGAGCAGGGCCAATCAGGGGGTTGGGCACTGCCCCCTGTCATGCACAGAGCAGGGCGGATCAGGAGGTTGCGATGCCACCCTCAGTCACGCTCAGGGTAGGGCCGATTGGGGGGTTGGGGCACCACCCCCTGTCACACTCAAGGCAGGGTCGATGGGGAGGTTGCGGCGCCACCCCCTGTCACGCAAAGAGCAGGGCCGATCAGGGGGTTGGGGCGCTGCCCCCTGTCACTCACAGAGCAAGGCCGATCAGGGGGTTGGGGAGCTCCCCCCTGTCACACACAGAG
>NW_005357846.1:4062550-4064270 GCF_000412655.1 Myotis brandtii | reverse complement strand
GCTGCCCCCTGTCACGCTGATCCTGGTGCCGGGAGCCTCGCTGCTCCGCTGATCCCGGTGCTGGGAGGCCTATTACCCTTTTACTATATAGGATAGAGGCCTGGTGCATGGGTGGGGGCTGGCTGGTTTGCCCTGAAGGGTGTCCTGGATCAGGGTGGGGTCCCCACTGGGGTGCCTGGCCAGTCTGGGTGAGGGGCTGAGGGCTGTTTTCCGGCTGGCCAGTGACTAAAGCTTCCAACCGCTCCTTGTTTTCTTCTCTCTTTTTTTTTTTTTTTTTGGCCAGCTTTAGCTCTGGGGCCTTGCTGCTGAAAACATAGATACAATGTTGCGGTCCGAGCCCGGCTGAATGGAAGCCCTTTTCTGGGGTTTTGTTTAGCTTCTTATTTGCAACATAGTATATAGTTGCTTAGAGTTGCAACTGAGAGGCTGGCAAGTGAGGCGGGGAACGTTGGAGTCCGCAGCAAGCAAGCCTCCCTGCTCGCTTCAGTGCCTGGCTGCCGGCCGCCATCTTGGCTGACAGTTAATTTGCATATACTCACTGATTAGCCAATGAAAAGGGTAGCGGTCGTACGCCAATTACCATGTTTCTCTTTTATTAGTGTAGACTAGAGGCTCGGTACACAAAGTTCATGCATGGGGGGGGGGGTCCCCTCAGCCCAGCCTGCACCCTCTCCAATCCAGACCCCCTCAGGGGATCTCCAACTGCTGGTTTAGGTCTGACTTCAGGGACCCAGCAGTCGGACATCCCTCTCACAATCCTGGATCATTGGCTCCTAATCGCTCATCTGCTTGCCAGCCTGGTCACTCCTAACTGCCCCCTCCCTGCCAACCTGGTCACTTCTAACTACCCCTGCCCCGCCGGCCTGGTCACCCCCAACTGCCTCCCCTGCTGGCCTGGTTGCCCCCAACTGCACCTCCTCCACCAGCCTGGTCAGCCCCAACTGCCTCCCCTGCCAACCTGGTTGCCCCCAACTGCACCTCCCCCACCGGCCTGGTTGGTTCAGTCGTTTGGTTATCCCTCACTAACCCTCCTGCCAGCCTGGTCATACGCAGCCATCTTGTGAAGGCGTGAGGGTTAATTTGCATATTACCTATTTATTATATAGGACTTGAGGCCCGATGCACAAAAATTCATGCAAGAGTTGGCCTTCTTTTCCTCAGCTGCTGGCACTGACTTCCATCTGGCACCAGCTTCCCTCTGTCACCCAGAAACCGGGCTTCCCTCCTCTGGCCATCCACAGGCACCCAGAACCCGGGTTGGCTTCCCTCGGGCCACCCGCAGGCACCCAGGATCTGAGCTGGCTTCCCTCCAGCCCTGGCTTCGTCAGGAAGGACGTCCGGAATACCAACTGAAAGACATCCAGTCTAATTAGCATATTCCCCTTTTATTATATATACTAGAGGCCCAGTGCACAAAAATTTGTGCACTCGGGGGGGGGTGGTCCCTCAACCCAGCCTGTGCCCTCTCACAGTCTGGGACCCCTCGGGGAATGACCACCTGCTGGCTTAGGCCTGCTCCCCGGGGGATTGGGCCTAAGCTGGCAATCAGACATCCCTCTGGCAGCCCGGCAGCACTTGGGGGATGTCCACTTGCCAGCGGGGAGCAGACCTAAGCGGCAGTTGGACATCCTTAGCGCTGCTGAGGAGGCAGGAGAGGCTCCCACCACCACTGCTGTACTGGCAGCCATCAGCCTGGCTTGTGGCTGAGCAGAGCTCCCCC
>NW_005357846.1:3980123-4062523 GCF_000412655.1 Myotis brandtii | reverse complement strand
TCTGCCCCCTGGTGGTCAGTGTGTGTCATAGTGACCAGTCATTCCCTGTCTTTCTGCTGTTAGGGTCAGTTTGCATATTACCCTTTTACTATATAGGATAGAGGCCTGGTGCATGGGTGGGGGCCAGCTGGTTTGCCCTGAAGGGTGTCCCGGATCAGAGTGGGGGTCCCGCTTGGGTGCCTGGCCAGCCTGGGTGATGGGCTAATGGCTGTTTGCAGCTGGTCACACCCCCTTCAGGGTGGGGGTCCCCACTGGGGTGCCTGGCCAGTCTGGGTGAGGGCCTGAGGGCCGTTTTCAGGCTGGCCAGCGACTGAAGCTCCCAGCCTCTCCTTTTTTTCTTTTTTTTTTTTAATTCTGGGATTTATTTACCTTCTATAATTGAAACTTTGTTGCCGTCACTGGCGCTCCCAGCTCTGAGGCCGCGGCTGGCTGAAAGCAGGTATCTGGGGTTTGTTTAGCTTCTATAATTGAAACTTTGTTGCTTTCGGAGCTGTTGCTTTTGGAGCTTAGAGTAGGCCGCGGCAGGCGGGGAACCTTGACTTCCTCCATCACTGGAGCAAGCAAGCCTCCTGCTCGCTTCAGCAGGGTGGCTGCCGGCCGCCATCTTTTTTGGAAGTTAATTTGCATATCTCACTGATTAGCCAATGGGAAGCATAGCGGAGGTATGGTTAATTACCATGTTTGTCTTTTATTAGATAGGATTAGAAATAAAAATAAAGGTGTGTGTACGTGTATATTAGAATATTTTTTTCCAGGTATTTATAGATGCATCTTTGCCTCATAATTTAAAATTCTAACAGAATTCATATTAGCTCCAGCTATACTTATTTTAATCAACATTCACTGAGAGTAAAATTATAATTATGTGAAGGTTCACATGGTTTAAAATTATTGACAAGCACTACTTTTATGATTCCAAAATATCTATATTTTAGATACCTATGAACAACAAAAGTAGTTCTTTTGTCATGAAATATTGATGGGGATTTGCCGTTTTGCTCCACTGACAATTTTGAATTTTGCAACCACTTTGTAAAATGTATCAAATATATGAATAATGGGTTTGTTTAAAAAGTTAAAAAATTATATTTACTTTGCTTTGCCAAAATTTTAATTCATTCCATGTACTTTGCAGTGTACAAAAATGTTTGATATGTCGTTATACTCTTGTATTAAAGTTAAACATGCTAGAGGCCAAAAACAATTAAAGTTATTAAGGTCCCCAAAAGTGGTTATGCAGTTTTCATTGAAAAGAGCCCTTGATTTGAAGTTAAAAGACTTGCCTCCGAGTCCTGGGTGTGTTCTAATATGCTATGTGACCTTATGCAAGGCACTTACTCTTCACCTCATTTTCTCATCTATAAAAAGAGGCATATTAGTCTGGTTGATTTTGTAAGTTCACTCCTATTCTCATAATTGTCCTTCCCTTTGGTACCCATTTGATTTCATCTTGTGTATGTTCATTCATGTACTTGTCAAATTCTTCCTTGTAGGACATAAGCTTTGTCCTTGAAATCAAGGGATGCTTCAGTCATCTTTTTTCCTGCAAAACAGATAGAAAAGGAACCGGCATATAGCAGATGGGACAGCAGTAAATATTTCTGGAAATAAAAGTGGGGCATAGGAGTACTGTCTTATTGTAAAGACAGAAGTGCATTTTTCTGTGTCTCCTCCATTACTCAAGCACTCAACACCGGAACTGATGCATTGTGGTGACTGCCGCTCCTATTTTATCAGTGCTGAAATGAAAGATAGACGGTAGGAAAATATGCAATTACTCAAGATATCAGAGCTTAAACAATGTACATATAGAAATTGATTGAAAAGTTATACCTTCTATTTCATGAGGTTTTTAAATGATCAAGGGTCCAATGTTTTCTTTCTTTTTTTTTATTTCTTTTTATTTTTTAGGAATTAAAAAATCTACTGCAATCCAGAGAAATTGTACGATATTCTCTAACTTTCCATTTTTCAAACTTCTGACTTATATTAGATATTTTCTTGACATTTATATATTTGTAATAGATTAATCTCTATCCAATAGTATCAACATATGTAAGTCAATCATTTACCTTTGAGTTTATAACAAGTAATAATATCTCGGACATTTTATACACTTCCCCTTTGTGTAAGTCTGAGAGAAAAAATGTCTGAGGAAAACAAAGATATCGATATATCCAGATTCTTCTTAACATTTCTTCTCAAGGCATAATTTAGAAAAGTTATTTCAGATGTAAAGAAAGGGAAGCTCCATCTCTGTATACACTGCATCTTTGTGGGTTTGCTTCTAATTACTTTGTAGGTTAAAATGAATAGCTAAAATAAAATAAAGTCAAAAGTTTAAATTGCCCCAGATCCTAGATTAGTCTAAATAAAACAGTTTATTATAAAAGTCACCCAAGCTATTAAAAAAATTGAAAGAAGCATGCAGAGAAAAGTATGATAGATCTTAATCTGTTTCTGTTTTGTTTTAAACACCTGAGGTGTTTATGTAAGTAAGGGAATGAGGTTTAGGTTTTTAGTTTCACTATGTGTCTGAATGGGTAACAATAACACCATATGCAATCCTTGAAATCATAAATGTCTGTCTGAGAAGATGACCTTCCCAAAGCCACTTTCTTTTTTCTGAAACTCTTCTCTGCTCTGGCCATAAGGTTGCAGAAACCACTCAAGATTCTGACAACCAACCACAGGGTCCCATCTGTCTGCTACACCAACCCCACTACCCTCTTGTATTATGTTCCCTGTGTTTATCATAACACTCTCAAGGCCCTTTCATAACTCCCAGAGCATTTCTACTTGGGATAGAGGAGACTGTCCCTCATCTGCCCTTGTTTGATGTGGTTGGTTAGCCTGTCCTGGCCTACGTTTCTGTTCCCTGGGGATAACCACCTGATAAGACCCTCCTGGGTCCTGTCTCAAAGGAGAGAGCAAATCTGTGTAGTCTTAAATCGACTGGACTAGGGGTTAAATGCTGAAGTGACCTTGGCATCTGGAGATACTGCCTCCCTGACCTTCAAGCTGCTGGGCCTGTGAATGACTGCTGAGCTGCTGGAGGTGTCAGGGAGAGGCGCAGTGGGGATGAGAAATGTTAATGATTTATGTAACTTCACTCAGTACCCAGAACTACACGTTTTACTTATAAGACATTTCAGAAATTATTGCAATATGGGACTTCTGTTAACTGCTTTTGTGGAAACATATGCACAATAATGTTTATTATCTAGCTTTGCAATGTGCATGTGAGTTCACATGCATTCTGTTTCCTGCGAATCTGAAGTAGAGCACTGTACTGACAGATGTCACCATCTCCATCATCACAGTAATAGCTAACATTTATCTAGTGTTTACCATGTGTCAGTTACTGTGCGAAGAAACTTCTTTGTGTTTCCTTATGCAATCTCCACAATAACCCTACATTATTTAAGCCACATTTTAATCCCAAATGTTGTTACTATTATTGTCCCCCTCACACATGTGAGGAAGGTTATGCCTGGAGAGGCTAAGAGCTAGCCCAAAGCCATACAGCTTATGATTGGCAACGAACAGGTTCAAACGATTGCTGCCTTCCATAGCCTACACTCCAAAGAATAACTGAATATTTTACTTATCTTTGGAAATGTGTTGAACTACTACCATGTGCAAGTCACAGACAGAAAGAACTTAATGGACATGGGAAAGGAGCTATCCAGAGACAGGCTATAAGGGTCAAAGGGACGACCAGGATTTCTAACATGACAGCACCTGCAGCTGTTATCCTGAGGTCACCTGATGCAGAGCAGACACTTAATAAACATCGTAGAACAAAAATAGCACTGGGACTTTTTAAAGGATGAGATGTAATCACTAGCATTCACTCATGTGAACCTGTTAAAGAGTGACTCATCACCAGATAAAATGTGTATTCCCCTTGTTGGGAATGGGATAGCATGAAGCGGAAAATCAGTGACACAGAGCCAGGCAGCCACTTCCTGGTTGCAGAACTAGGGCCAGAGTACGTGATGTTTTTAAGATCTAGGGACAACAACCTTACCTACCACACAGGGTAGTGGTGAGGATTCAATAAAATATTTTACGTGACAGATGTAAAGAATACTTGATAGACACATCATAAGCTCCCCATAAACATCAGCCATCATGATGGTTGTTTGCTATTTTACAAAAATCTCTGATGAAAAGGGCCATTAAAAGCCACCCGTTTTTAATAAACTCTCAATGTAGGAGCTCCAACTACAAAATCCTGGGTGGTGCAATCCATTTCTTGGACTCTATCATGCAAAAATAAAATAAATAAATGTAAAATATACACAACTATATGTGTAAGAGAGCTCATTTGAGCATTTTTTGATATAGTTAAGTTGCATATTTTGTGGACCTTATGTTAGTGAAAACCATTCCTGAAAATATTTTACATACTTTAGAATCACTCTCCGCAGAAAAACATGCTTATACTTTATGATAGTTTCAAGAGAACTGAGGTTCTCTTATAGCATTCTCACTCCTAAGTCTACGAGCCAGGCCCAACTGAAAAGGCATGTAGTATGTAAATAAAAATCTCTTCCCTCCTTTAACATATATTTATGGGACATTGTGCATTGATAGCTAAGGAATATTATGTAGCCTTTTAAAAGAGTGAAGTAGATCTACATGTGTTGATGTGTTGACTTAGAAACGCAAGCACAATTGTCTACCTCCAGATACAGAGATGGGGCATGGTGAAGAGAGGGGGAGAACAAGATTAGTAACGTATATTCCTTGAATCAATGTAGTGTTTCAATCTTTTTAATGACAATATGTTGCTTTAAAAAACACTAAGCATACTTTTAGACATCAAGAACATTATTGATGCCTTATCTCTCATGATTTTTCAAATATTTATGGAAATATTTGGTTGTGTAATAACAATTACATTTAACTGAACAGACATCTAACATTTGGCCTACGGGATTTCCATACAGGCAAATCTCATTCAGTCATTCTGCAAAACTAGCTATTTAGTCAAGAAGAAAGAAAAACACATAATTTCTTCTACTTAAAGATCTCAAGAAAAGGAGGAAGAAGAGTTATTATTAACCTGAACCTAGAGAAATCCAAATGGATCAGTGGAGCAAAATAAGATATTTTAGGCAGAGGGGACAGCATGTTCCAAGATTAGGAAGTATACGTGAGCGTGACCAATCGAACAAGAGTCCAGCTCAAGGAGGTATGAGGTATGTGGTATGGTGAGAGATGACACTGGAATGACAAGCTGATGCTATAATGGGAAGGTCCACTCAGCATACTAAGAAGTGTATCCTGGAGAAACTGAAAAACTAGTGAAACACAGCAGGCTTTTTAAGGAAGAGAAGAATTGACCATGTATATTTTTTTTGGAAAGTTTATTTTAGAGGTGGTTTGGAGAATTGATCTCTCTTCATGAAGAGAAGGCTTGGGCTAGGTACACTGGATGGAAGAATGTTAAAATAACCCAGTAGAGAAATGATGAGTGTGTGGGCTAGAGAGTGGCAGCAAAGATAGAGAGGAGCAGACAAATTCAGAGACGAGTCAGTCCACATACAAGTTATTTCAGTCCTTGGGGATGTAATCAATCTGGGCCTGGTAATGTGAACTCATTTAAGTAGCTAAGTGCTCTCTTACTATCTCCTCACTTATCTCAGGATTGGATTCCTTTGTTTGTCCTACCCTTTGGAGTTTGAAGATCATTTTTTTTTCCTGATTGAGAAAACAGAAGCAAAATAGGAGTTTAGTCCTTCCAATGTCATCTACTAATATTACACCATCTGGCCCAGCAAGCCTATCCCTTGTTCAGTATTTCTTAGAAATTATATTTAAATGGTCTATAGTGCATTCCACAAGGCTCGGCTCACCCTGCAGCTCAGCCTTCTTGATACTATTTTTGCAGGTCCCTGTCATTCTTTCAATTTTGCCCTTGGTAGTATGTCTCTCCTGCTGGCTTCTATTTCCCTCAAGATTTCTGCAAGAGGAATATCTGTTTATGATCTGTGTTAAATTTCTTAGGCTCAGATTTTTAGCTCCTCTCATTGTAAGAGAATATTAAATATACATCCCCTTCATTTCTGTTAATAAACACTGTAGAGTGGCAGTGTTAATACTAACACACATTTAAGAATATTTTCTATATTTGAGTTGTTTTTCCACTTCAATTCAGATGTCCTTCCCTTATATATTTTATCTTTTACTTTTATATCCCCTTTGTTTTCTTTTTATTTGTTTTGCTCCAGTTTGCTATGCTTTATATAGCAGTCCTCTCTTCAAGGATTTTCTTGCTAACAATTTGGACCTTGATTGGTCTACCTTCTTCTGAATATTCAAGTCTCCTTCATGGCTTTTGGTGTCTTTCCCGGATTACGTATCTTAAACATACCAATGCTAATGTTTCTGTTATCCCCAGGCTGTGAATATAGGACTCACTATCTATACCTTTTTTTTTTTTTAACAGCATTTTAGAAATCTGTTCATTTATTTTAGAGCACTTCAAAACTGCTTTACTTTATTTCCTCTGGATAACATAAATTTTATAGCTACTAAAATTAAAGTGTTTAACTGTTGTAACTCACACTTGTGCTATAGAAGGGAAGGCATTCTGGTTTAGTGGAAATAATCCCTGAATAGGAGTAAAAAGATATGGGATTTTCCACTTTGCAGCTGTATAAATTCCTTGTTTAAATCACAATTTTCCTAAGGCTCGGTTTTCTCCTCATACATAAAATAGGGATGGCAATATTTTCTAGGGTAAATCACACACTTGTAAGTATTAAATGAAATGACATACATAAGATCCATTTATAAACTACAGTCATGGCCCACTTAACAAAAAAAAAGATATGTTCCAAGAAATGCATTGTTAGGCGGTTTTGTTGTTGTGCAAATATCATAGAGTTCATTTACACAAACCTGGATAGCAGAGCCTACTACACACCTAAGCTCTATGGCATAGCCTATTGCTGCTAGGCTACAAGCCTGGACAGCAGGATACTGTATAAAATAACTCAAGATTAAATCAAACACAAGAGAAACATGATGCAATCAAGAGATAAGTTAAACAGGAGATGTGTGAAGGCTGCTCCTTGCATAACAAGGCTTACTGTCTTACAGCAATTTTTTTTTAAAGTAGAAAGAGCACACTTTAAAAAATTAAATAAAAAGTATAGTATAGTAAATACATAAACCAGGAACATAGGTGGTTAGTATCATTATCAAGTATCATGTACTATACATAATTGCACGTGCTATACTTTTACACAACTGGCGGTGCAGTAGGTTTGTTTACATCAGCATTACCACAAAAATGTGAGTAATGCAATGCATTATGAGGTTACTATGGCTACAATGTCACTAGGTGATAGAAAATTTTCCGCCCATTATAATCTATGTGGTCCGATGTTGAACAAGACGTCATTGTGGGATGCATGGCTATATAGAGTATTATGAAAATATAAATAATTGCTTTTAAAGTTAAGCTCAAAATTTGTTTATTTGTGTAGATGATTTTTTGCATAAAACTTAGGAAAACTAATAAAATAATATCGTTCACTTCTTTTTTACACTTCATGCTAGGAAAACTAAGCTTGCCAACTTTCTATGATTTTGTTTTCTGAGCTACATTATTTTGAGGTCAACAAAATATAGTTAGTTCAACTTTTAATTTAATTTTTTCGCCTCCTGATGGCAAAGCATACTTAGCTCATGGAACGAACTGTCTTTGCATTATATTTTTATAGATAGGTATCTTCTTAAGGAAAAAAAAACACACCTAAATATAAACTATTTTTAGAGTGTTTCTTTGAGAAAATAATTAGAGATATTATAAATACTGTTTTTCAAGGCAATAGATTTGACTTTCACACAAAGTACATATATTCATAATGATTATACTACTAGCAATTATTTTCAATTTAAATAACTAAAATTATATATTCATAATGATATTACTAGCAATTATTCACAATGTCAGTAACTAAAAATAGACAATTAAGCATGCTTTCATGGATTACTTATGGTTTCCAAATCTATCCACTTTCACACCCATCAAATTGGCATTACCTTCACTGGAATTAAAGAAAAGATTTATATATGGAATCTATTTGGGGATTAAAGCATTCAAAGAGAATGATAGGAACTCCTTGAGTAAGTAATTTGGTCCTTTACGATAAAACTTCACAGAGTCCTGATGTAATGTTAGTTGTAATTGCCATGCATGTCCTGAGGTTAATAAGCTCAAGATTGCAAATTCAAGCTGCGACAGAAAGTGTGGGAGGGCATCAACTAGGACCTTGTGCATGTTCTGCCTGTATGGAATGAGCGTGTTTCTCTACTTGTTGAGTGCAAATCCCTTTGCATTTTAAGTGAAGAAAAGTTCAAATGTGCTACCGACCCTATTAGAAAAAAAAAAAGTGAAGTTCTCCCAGTAAATGAAGGTAAGACTGGCAAAGTGAAATACTTTAGCCTGGTCAGTAGAGGGTCAGCTTCCTTGATGAACTAGAGGGTATAGATATTCATGAAGGTAAATGTCACAGTTGCACACAAAAAAATTGTCCACATTTGGCCTGGGGTGGTAGAGAGAAGCAAAAAGCAGTGCGAATCAACACTCTTACTCAGACTCTGCCAGTTCTTTGATGTGAACGAATGCCCCTGCACTTCCAGGCAGATGCCCGTGGTGTTCTTCCTTCTTCCATTTAACCAACATTGATTGGGCCTGTGAGAAACCAAACTTAATTTACAGCTCAGCTCAATGCCTTTCACCCCCTTTCCTCTGTTCATTCCTACCTTTTCCCCTTTCACTGACAGAAAACAAGGTGGACAAGATCAACACCCACCCTGGACTTGGGCCATCACCCTCTTAAAGCACCCAGGGTTAAGCTCTAGACAGACGCCCTGCATTTCTAATTCCAAAGGATTCTTGGCTGGTTTTTGTTTGTAAATTAGAATGTGCACTGATATAATATAGGCAGTCACTGCAACATTAACATTACAGAACGTTATCTTATAGGTTTCTTTGATTTTTTAAAATTAAAATGGTCAGCAATACAAGTGTAACACGGTCACAGATTTAAATAAGACTGTAACTGATGGACAAGATCAATAATTTGAAGATCAAATGGTAACAGCAGTTTTTCTTTTCTTTAAAGGGGGCCTCTTTGCTCCATGCGTATGCCTACAGCTAGATCTTGTTTTCTGTCTGTAGACAGTGATCCCTGCTGTGCGCTGTTGAGAAAATGAGAAGACAAAATGGAGAATCAATTTAAGGAAAAAAAGCTTAGTTGACAAAGCTTTATAGTGGATCAATGGAATCTAACTAGTTAAGATATCTTTTAGTAGCTGAGATAAAAGTATATAATTGCTGCAAATACTGTTGCATTTTTATGTCTTCCTCATTTTGAATTTCAGTATTTAAAGAAAAATCATCCTAAGTGTGCAAATATTTTTCTTATGACATTTGAATGATTATTTCTCCACCTTCATAAGGGCAATAAATAAAAAATAACCCAACTCCATAAGCATCCCACATTTATTTGGAATTCATCTACCTAAGAATGAAATTCTCCTCCAAGAATTAAAAAAAAAATGTTTAAGTGCAGTTTCAAGGTGGACATAATTGTTTCCCTTGATCACTGAGTGCTTAAGGGAATTACTTTATAGTTATTCCTTTATCACTTGTTTGTTTAAACAGGTTTCCCCATAAACACAGCATGCGCGTAAGACCGATATAAAGCAGGAGCATTTATTTAATAGGTTGATCCATAGATCGGATATTTATTTAATTAACTGTCACTAAATTTGCATACCAGGAATAATTAGTTGTTTAAAATCCCTAATAGCATTCAGCAAACTATTGTTTGAACTATTTTAGGACACCTTTGTTTATAAAAAAAATAAACAAACATTAATGAAAATCCTTTTAACTGGCTCTAGTTCACAAGAAGAAAATACCCCAGCCATGGTGCTTCACTATAAAATATAGAAGTAAATTCAAAATTAATTTAAAGCTTGCAGTTAGTTTACAAAATAAGTAATATGATTCATACTATGTGTTCAACTTTTTACTAATATACTTTTTTGGCTTCTATATTTTTATATTAGGATAAATGGAGAGGGCCTACAATGGTGTGGAGATAATCATTCAGAACCTCTTATGAGATGACATGGGTAGCGAAGTATAAAATTTGAAGGATTTAAATTGTTAAACAACGTACCTGCCTTCCTGGAGCAAAAAAAGTTCGAGGAAGTTGTAATGTTATCAGACGTACCAGTAAAACATAGGTTGAGGAACACTGGGGGAGCATGATTCTTTATGTACAAGTATTAACTTCTTTAAAGAAGGCAGGTGGTAACTCTTTTAAAAAAATATTTTATTGACTTTCAGACAAAGATTTTCAGACAGAAAGAGGAAGAGGATGAAAGAGAGAGAGAAATACCAGTGAAACATTGATCATTGATCACTGCCTCCTGCAGGCCCCCTACTGGGGATGGAGCCCGAAAGCCTAGTATGTGCACAGACCAGAAATTGAACCAACCATTTTGGTAGGGGCACAATGAGAATAGCTTTTCTCTGCTCAAAGATGTCTAGATTCATGACTTAGAATACTCAAACGGTGGGGAAGGAAAGATGATTCAGGTGAGTGGGGATGACCTGCATGGCTGGAGACGGAAATGACTAGATCTCTATGATCCAGGCCCAGTTGGTTTCCTCACTCTCCTGAGCTGGGTCATTTGAAGCCTGGGCTCAGTTGGGATGGTGGACAAGTAAAACTGCATGTGACGCTTGTGTTCTAAGAGGAAGCATCTGGAAAAGAAACATTTCAAGAGTGAGACAAAAGCTACAAGGCTTCTTTTGACCTCTCTTTGGAAGGCATGCTGTGCTGATGACACTTGCTTCTACTTGTAACAAGGATAAGCTAAAGGCAGCCCAAACTCAAGGAAGGGGAAGGGAATTAGACTCCGCCTCTTCATCAGGGAGTTACAAGCTCACATTGCAAAAGAAAGGTGAAGAGGGAGATATCATTGAGGTCATTTTTATCTGATCTCCACTCAAGTACCACTGCCTTGGGGAGGCCACATTATTAACCTCTTTCATTTCATGCTCTGACCGATAGGTTAGGTTGCTGCTGGGTCCGGCTGATCATGTGACTGTCTAGAACTTATCAGTGTTTCAATTTTAATTTTCTGTCATTAATTCTTTAAGCTCTATCTTCCCCAATAAATTTAAAGCTCATAGCAGGAATTGGGTATTCCACCCCATCCCTAAGCCCAGATAACTGGGCTGGATTATGTTCTGTCAATTTGTCTGTGGTGGGAACCACCAGGGCACCTACATTCATGAAATAGTTTTCCAGGAAAGGCCTCCATGGGCTTTCCACAAGTCCATCTTCACGGGCCCATTTAAGCAGTTCAGCTTTTGGGGTTTACCTGCATGCTCTGACTTGTCCCCCTGTCAGGTGAGGAGGTTAGTTACTTTCTCTCTGATCCTCCTACTAACTCCTTCCAGACATTTACCTCCACAGCACCTGTTCTAAGTTCAATTGTATAGGGTATCCTATATAATAGAAGCCTAATATGCTAAGTGTCTGGCCGTTCAAACAATCAAAGTGTAATATGCTAATGATATGCTAACACCACTCAAACACTCACTATGACATGCACTGACCACCAGGGGACAGACAGTCAACTGGTCGACCAGTCGCTATGATGTGCACTGACCACCAAGGGACAGATGCTCCGACCAGTAGGTTAGCTTTCTGCTGGGTCTGGCTGATCGGGACTGAACTAGATGGGCTGGACACACCCTGGAGCCCTCCTGTGGTCCCTCCCTGGCTTGCCAACCTTCTGTGTCCTTCCCCAGCCCCGATCGTGCACCAGTGGGGTCCCTTGGCCTGGCCTGTGCCCTCTCGCAATCTGGGACCCCTCGGGGGATGTCAGAGAGCCGCTTTTGGCCTGATCCCACAGGCCAAGCCGAGGGACCCCATTGGTGTGCGAATTAGTGCACCAAGCCTCTAGTTTTCTATAATAACTTCTATATTTCCATAATAAATTCTGTATTCCCACAAGACTTAACAGTAACTACTTTCCTGGCTAATAGGGTATTCTTAAAACTTTACTCAGTGCTTGGCACATATTAGGTTCTTTATATATTTTTTAATAAATATATAAATAAATGTCAAGAGATTTATTTTGATTTCTTCAAAAAGAGTCAGGATGGTCTGGCTGGTGTTGCTCAGTTGGTTAGAGCATTGTCTTGTGCACCAAAGCATGGCGGACTGAGAACTGGTTAGGGCACATACTGGCAGGGCATGTGCTAGAGGCAACCAATCTTTCTCTCTCTTTCTCTCACTCTTTCTCTCCCTTTCTTTCTAAAACTTCTTTTTGAAAAAGGGTAATAATATTTTCAGAAAGAATTATCAATGGAGGCTAAATCTAAAGGGTGAAAGGTGAGAAATAACTGAGTATTTACAGTCTCAGTATGTGCCACACAAAATACTTATTCATTACAAAGTGGAAAAGGTAACTTTATGATGAAGAAACCTGGCAGATACCACCATAACCAAGGAAACAAAGTTGCCATCTATTACCAGTAATACAACAAATAGACACCATGTTCACTGTTATGATACACTGAGAGAAACACAATATCCCTTCCAGGGGTATTTCTGCCAAATGTGCACATATCTAAATCTAATTGTGAGGAAAAAATCAGACAAACCCAAACCAGGGCACATTATTCACAAGTGTTAAGGTCCTGAAAGTCAAGGAAAGACTGAAGGACATTTCCTTGTTGAAGAGTGATAAGGAGACATGTAAATGAAAGGTATGATTGTGAACTGGATCCTTTTGTTGTAAAGGACATAACTGGAACAATTGGTGAACTCTAAGTAGATAGTTAAAATTTAATGTTAATTTGAAATGTTTTTTTTTTAGTTTTTATAGAATTTTTGATATGTAGAAGAGTGATTTTCTTGGACAAACTAATGTTTTGGAATGATAGGACATCAGTTTGTCAACTGAGTCAGAAATAATTCTAAACAATAAAATAGAGAAAGAGAGGAGAAGCGAAAAATGATGGTAAAATCTTAACATTAAAAGGATATTACTGAAGGGTAAATAGGAATTATATAATTATTGGAATTTTGACATTATTGAAAATGGAAAGATAAAAATAAAACAAGGGTGCCCTAACCGGTTTGGCTCAGTGGATAGAGCGTCGGCCTGCAGACTGAAAGGTCCTAGGTTCAATTCCGGTCAAGGGCATGTACCTTGGTTGCGGGCACATCCCAAGTAGGGGGTGTGCAGGAGGCAGCTGATTGATTTTTCTCTCTCATCAATGTTTCTAACTCTCTATCCCTCTCCCTTCCTCTCTTAAAATAAAATAAAATAAAATAAAATAAAATAAAATAAAAAGAAATATATTTAAAAAATAAAAATAAAAATAAAAAAGGGTGTTAAAGAGTAACATTTATCTTTTTCTCCATAAATTTTATAATTATGTACTAGAATTCTAACACAGTATAAAATATTACTCTGATATCTCTGCAATTATGGAATAATCTCCAAATGTCTAAAGGATTAACTTTTCGATGAGTATCCCCACTGAAAATGGAATGTTTGGTTGTGCTGCTTTGTTACTTTGCGCCATCAGGATCGCTCTGACATAACCCATGCCTTTCCATCTCCCAAGTCCATCATTCTGTGATATGCTTGATCTGTTATATTCATCCAGGAGGTGATTTTTCTGACATGCCTAGTGCGCTGAGTGAGATTGAATGTCTTTATCTCAGAATGAATCCTCTCTGTCTTCCTACCTTCAGCAATAAAGGAGGACTTTATAACCAAAGTGATTAGGTTTTCTACCTCAGAAAATTTATATCTTTATTCCACTGACCAAAGAAAGTATAAAAGTGAAAATGTGGAATTAAAACAGGAGTCATTATTTAATAACTGTCACGTGTGTACTTAGTTAAATATTTTATCATGTATTTTGTTGTTGCTATGGAGCAGAGAATTTTAAAAGTGACAGCATGCAATTATTACAGGTAGTTCAACATTTGAATTTTTAATTAAAAAATAAAAATACTATGAGCACACAGAGAGCTGCAATGTGTATGAGATGGTGATATGACAACAGAGTAATTCTGTCTGTGTTTTATAGATCACCTGTTGGAACCCCCAGGAATGAATTTGCTCCTGGAATTAGAGTTCTGCACTGTCTGGGTTTCACGTTTTGTCTGAAAGACAAGCAGTTTTTACATCTACACTAAAATGGTGTAACCTATGGCTGGCTGCTGTACAATGCACGCTCTCTAGATCATATCCATTCCCTCTCCTTTCAGCAAACATTTATTTAATCAGGTGGTACACATGGCTCTGAGGATAACAAAATGAGTAAAATCTTGACAAGGCCCTCTAGTAGCAAATGATTTCTGCAGCAGGCACCTCTCAGCATGTATGTACACATGCAATTACTTCCTTTCACTGCAAAAAATAATGTCCCATCTCTGGCTTTAGGATTAGATTAGGGTTGAAGACTTACTCAAGCTCAACCACCGAGAATCTATTTTAATGAATTTGAAATTAGGACTGAAAGGATCTAGTTCCATCTGGCATTGTGATTAAATTTAAGTTCTGGAGAGGTATGGGGAGGCTGCCTTCTCCCAAGTATGTGTAAAAGGAAAAGGCATCTCACTGCCAAGCAGAGTAATGAAGGTGATCTTCAGAGAGAACAGAGTAAGACCCATAGGAAAAATGAGTAAGGCTCCAAGAATCACTATTTGGCTTTCTGGTGGCTTTTCAGTTTTGGTTGCTAAATATCTGTAGGGCCCAGATATGCTTTCTTGGGGTTCTGTGAAAGTATATTATTAAATCAAATCTCTCTTTTTTAAGTAACCAAAATACTCTTAACAAAGGTCATCTATGGCAAATTAATAATTACAGTAATGTGATGGAGTCTGCAAAGGGAGTGGTGCATTAATCCAGCTGCTCTATAGAGACCAAATAATACCAAATTCTATAAGATAAAAGGTTTGTTTTGTCATCATATGTATGTCTTAGCTGATAGACAGTCAATTAAGTGTAGAGATGCTGTGTTTTACACAATGAACCAGCACCCAGATTCCATCCATCTTACTGCTCTGTCATTCCCTGGGATGCTCCTCCCATGTGCCAATCTCCAGGAAAGGAAAAGAGAAAGTAGAGGTCAAGTAGCTCCCCTTTAAGGGCGTGCTCCGGAAATTACTCACAAAACTTCTGTTCACACGTACTGGACAGAAGCTACTCATGTGACCATGTGAAATATTTAAGAAGTTTATTGCCCAATGGAAGAAGGGAATAATGGCTATTGGGGGTCCCTAGCAATTTCTGCTGCAGTAATGTCATTGGAACATAATGGTGGAGTTCCTTAGTTCATTCACTCAGGTTTATAAGAAAAGGTCTTCTGGAAAAATGAGTTTGGGCTGAATCTTGAATGATGAATTGAATGGTGTAAAACAAGGAGGAAAGGGGTCATTTCAGGAAGAGGAGACATAATGAGAAAAGACATGGGTTTATTATTAGACTGTCTTGTGGCTGGAATATAGAATGTATATATCATGATAAAGACAGAGGTTGGCATTAAATGAGTCTGAAAATGAAAGCCAAACCACAAATAGTTTATATTTCCTTGTAAAAAATTTGCATTTAATGCTATGGCAGCAAGAAATATCAAATTTTGTTAGCAGAGTGGTGATCTAATTAGTTATGTTTTTAGAAAGATGGCTGGCAATCTGTGAAGAGTGGAAGTAAGTACAATACTGACGGTACCTGAGTTCAGGTCATAGAGATAAACTGCATAAGCAATATTTTTCAGGCATTCGGTAAACCGAAAATGTATCTTAAAGTCCTCAGCTTTCCTTTTACTGATGCATTTCTCCAAAGAGCGACCTTGTTTGTGATTTTCCCCCTGTACTCCCTATTCCTCAGAATGCTTTCTCTAGCCAGCCAGAATTCCTGATTTTCCATTAAAAAAAAAGCCTAATTTTACTCAGAGTATTAGTAAAAAGGAATCTAGAGAAATGTACAAAGTAATCTGTAAAACATTAAAATCCTACTGGTTGAATGTAATAGATCCCTTGTTAATAGACTAGTACAATGTGCTTCCTTTCCTAGGTTTGGAACAAATGTTAAAAATCAACCAAACAAACACTAGGTTCTAGCTATTTAACTAAAAACGGATGTGATTGGAAACTATAACTCAATTTTTAAAAACCTTATTTCATTGGTCTTTGTACTCCTCTAGTCATCTATACCCACCTCCCCACCTGAGCACCCCTTTGTGGCAGTCAGTAGTCCAGGCACTAAGGCTATAGTTGTGATTGAATAGGACAAAATTACTTCACCTACACAGCTCACTTTCTTCTTAATGTGTTTAATCCATTCCAGGCACTCTAACCTCTCCTAGTTTGGAAGGCAAGATGGGTAAATGAGGGGTTTTCAGTGATCATGGGTTCATTCATCGATGTCTTATTTCATTCAACACCAGTTGAAGAGGGCAACTGCATTGTAGGCTTTGGGCATACCCTAATTAAGACAATAGGTTAAAAAATAAACAAACAACAAACAAAATGTTGCTTGCGTAGAGCTTACATTCTAGTGGACATCTATCCTCAAAGGCATTTTCTGAGAACTTTATAATTTTGTCTGTTTCTTTGTTACAGGTATTTGTAGGTTTCTTATGAGTTTTACGTTGTGTCCATAGGTAATACACTACCAGGCCTAATGGTTTTTACTTCAACGTGCCTATCACACTCACTCGGTCGCTTCTTCAGCTGCTGGGGTGATATCTTTGAACAGAAAGTCACATCCTGTCACCCCTATGTCCAAAACCCATTTTACTCAGAAGAAAAGCCAGTATTCAGACAATAGTCTCTAAAGCACTATGTGGTCTAATTTCCTCTCACTTTCCTGATTTCATCTCTTAATTTCCTTGTACATTTTGTTCTAGACATGTTGGCCTTCTTGCTATTCTTCAAGCATGTTCTAATGTAGAGCCTTTGAATTTATTGTTTTCCATTCCTAGACCTTACCTGCTTCAGACATTTACATGGCTCCATTTTTCACCTCCTGGAAATTTTAACTTAAATGTCACCATTTCAACATCTTACCTTTTAGTCACCCTCTCTAAAATTGCAACATATCTCCATATTTAATTTCACTTACCATAATTTACATTTTTCTTTTTCAATGATACATAGAACTTTAATATTTTATTACCTATATCTCACCACTAGATTTCAGGCTTCATGTGATAGGGATTTTTCTCTCACATGTGTTTGTTTTCTATTGGTATGTCACAATTTACCATAATCACTGCACCTTAGGGCCTTCAAACAACACCATTTATTAACCCACAGTTCTGTATGTCAGAAGTCTGGGTAGACTTGTCTGGGTTCTCTGTTTAGGCCCTAAACTTTAGGGTATACAAAACCAAAATCTGGATGTCCGGCCATGACTGGTTTGGCTCAGTGGATAGAACGTCAGCCTGTGGACTGAAGGGTCCCACGTTTGATTCCAGTCAAGGGCATGTACCTTGGTTGCCGGCACATCCCCAGTAGGGGGTGTGCAGGAGGCAGCTGATCGATGTTTCTCTCTCATCGATGTTTCTAACTCTCTATCCCTTTCCCTTCCTCTCGGTAAAAGAATCAATAAAATATATTAAAAAAAAAAAACAACCTGGATGTCCGTCAGCCTGCCTGGGCTCTTATCTGCAACCTAGGTGTAGGGAAGTGGAAAATGTGTTTCCAAGCTCCTTTAGGTTGTTGGCAAAATTCAGTTCTTTGCAGGTGTAGGACTGAAGTCCTTATTTCCCTGCTGTCTGTCAGCAGAGGCCACACTCAGCTTCTAGAGGTTGGTCACATTCCCTGCCATGAGACCTCTTCGTTCTTCAAGCCAGCAAAGGTGTGTCAAATCTGTCTCATGCTTAGAATCTCAGTGGCTTCGCTTCTGCTACCAGCTGGATAAAAGTGTTTTTAAGCTCTTGTGTGATTAGGTTAGACCCATCCAGATAACCTACCATTTACCATATAATTTAACATAGTCACGTTAATGATTTCATATTCATAGATTTCCCCTGCACTCCAAGTGGGGAGAAATAAATAAGATCATGGGTCAATGGGGGTCATCTAAGAATTCTGCCTAGCACAGTGTATATATCCCAAGTCCCAAGTAGTTTATTGAAATATTTATTGAATGACTGAAAAAAAAATGAATGAATAAGCTATTTAATAAATAAATAAATGAGTGACTTACTGTTGCTACCACATTGCATGCCTATGTAGGGAACTCCATCAGGGTCTGCCTGACCTCTCTGCCAAGCACACCAGGCAGTCACTGTTTAGCAGGGGCTGGCACACATGCCTAGGGTTCTACCTGGGCAAGACCACAGTGGCAGTTTCCCTTGACTCAGATCTCATGAATGGATCTAGAGAATCTCTTTACTCAGCTCTTACTCCCGCAGATCAATCCTAATAGAGACTTAAAAAAGAACCCATTCACAAAGACCCATCACATCCTAAACTTATTGTTTCTCTTCCCTGTAATACAAAGAAACATTTACGAACTAGGCCTTGCTCTTTTTTATTGGCTTATTCCCAGCCCTTCATAGAGCCTTCCTTAGTCCTTCCCATTCTCTTCAGAACCTATATCTTGAACTCAAAATTCTGAAAGAGACCAGTTTATAAAACGAATGGAAGGGAAAAGAGCGTGGGGATGGTAAGTACCAAAAAGGAATTGAAAATAAAGGACAGAAATAACAATAGTTAATATTTCCAGCATATTATTCCCCACTACATTTTAAACTTTTTTCACTTTATTATTATGATATGCTTACTTGCCCATCTCTCCCTCTTATACTCTAAGATCCTTAAGGGCAGACGTAGAAATCATTGATTTATCTCTTTCTTTCCATTTCTGGTACAATCCAAAAGTACATTCCCAATAAGTGGTTGCTGAATAAATGAAAAATGAATGCATACATTAAAAAGATAGGATATGTACACATTTATTATTCAATTTAATGTAAAAATATGCAACCCAGCAAAAAATATCCAGATTTCAAATATCTAGACACATAGAGATATTCAAAAAGAAATTTCAGATAATTTTTTGCCACAACAGACTATATAGCTTAACGAAATATTGATGATAAATTTATCTTTCATACTATTGTTGTTTTGAATATAATCAAAATATTTAAGCCCCAATCTATTATATATTTCCATGTGTCACTTACCAATATGAACCAGATTATTAAGTGCAAAAATTATTTCTTGGATGTCAAGTCTATGTATAATATACTCCAAAAGTTATAAATTTGACTTGGTTGTTTTTTGATATCTGCTAGAGGATGTTCACATTAAGATAAATGGATTGTCATGTTCTGAGAACTGTTTAGTTTCACTTTTAGGGGACCATCTGTTCTCTGATTAATGGATTTGTGTACAAGAGTGGGCATGTTGATTTAGCTCTTTTAAATAAATGCCATAGCTAATTATTCTTTTAAGAATGCAGTTTTTAACACCTCTAACTTCTGTAATCTCTTTTTAAGAAATCTATGTAATAAGGGTCATGAGCACTTATAGCTTTCTTTTAGGATGCAATTACATTCATCCTAAAGTATAGAAAATAATTTTAAAAGTTGGATTCCATATATTCTTTTTTTAAAATCCTTACCCAAGGATATTTTTCCATTGATTTTTAGAAAGAGTGGAAGGGAACAGAGAGAGAGAAACAACGATGTGAGAGAAACACATGGATTGGTTGATTGGTTGCCTCCCACACCTCCTCTGACCAAGGCCAGGGATTGGGGTGGAGCCTGCAACTTGAGGTACCTGCCCTAGACCAGAATCATACCCAGACCTTTTAGTCCATAGGCCTACGATCTTTCCACTGAGCCAAATTGGCAAGGGTGATTCCTGTATTCTTGAAGGACTAACGCCCTTCCTATCTAAGAAATTAACTTTTTGAATAAGCACATAGTTTGAAGCACGCACACTGAGCAGTACATATGAAAGGAGGGCCAGCCTATCCTTCCTTGAATCAACCTTATTCATCACTGAGATGAGAGCAACCCATGTCATCACCTGCACATTTGCTTGAACACTGCTTCTCTGCATCATCACAAAAAGAAAAGTAATCGAAATAATAGAATTACAAATACATGTACTTCCCATGTCAACATTAGCCAGATCTGTAGGTAAGTAGGTAGGTAGATAGATAGAGAGCTAATTTATTTTATTACATAGATCTGTGTTGTTACAAACTGTGTTCTACAGCAGAGCCCTAGGTTTATGGGGACCGTGAGTGGGATACAAAGAGAAGGCAGAACAACTTTGGGCTTACAAACACTCATTCCTAATTCAAACAAAACTAGCTTATTTATTTATTTTTTGTTAATCCTCACCCCAGAATATTTTTTCATTGATTTTTTAGAGAGAATGGAAGGGAGCGAGAGAGAGAGAGAGAAACATCGATGTGAGAGAGACACATGAATTGGTTGCCTCCCGAATGCATGCACCCCTACCACCACCACCAGGGCTGGGGATCAAGGCTGCAACCCAAGGTAAGTGTCCTTGACCTGAATCAAACCAGGGACCCTTCAGTCAGCAGGCCTACACTCTTCCCACTGAGCCAAACTGGCTAGGGCAAAACTGGCTTATTTTTAATTTTACAAAATATATTTTGCATGTTTACATTTAATAAATCAGCTCCATAGCTAAAGAAACAATGTGGAAAACAGTTCTCTGACATCTTTCCCCTTTGAAACATTAACCTTGAATGCAGAAAATGTTTCTCAATGCAAAACAACATTCATCCTTGTCAGAAGATACCAAGTAAAGGCTGGCAACTAGTTCCTACTTATTTAAACGGAGAGAGAGAAGAGATTCATTGCTTTATATCTGCTCACCACACACTGACTGCCTCTCCAGTACATACCAATGATGAGCTCTCTGCAACCATATAGTTTTTAAGACCATGATGAATATTTTCTGTTGCTAAATCTCTGGCACTGCATGAGGAATAGTGATAAGATATTTAGGATAGAGAAATCTTTCCACTTGCTGTTTTCCAAATTTTCATTAAAATTTATATATATGTATATATTTTACATAGCACTGACTTATTTTATCAGTTGGGGTTTTCTGTACCGAGCCTAAATTAATTACTCTAGTTAACTAAAGCAAAAGGGAATATATTGGCAGGATGTGGTGTAATTCACAGATTTTGAGTAACTGCTAAAAGCCAGGCTTCATAAAGGAAGAACCCAGAGAAGCTTCCTGAATCTGGGTAGCAGCAACATTAGAACTATCCCCCCACCTCATCCCCAAGTCATTTGTTCACTGGTTCTTTCCTGCTGTTACACTAGAGCCAGTGCCTTGTTCCCTCAAAAGTCAAACTGCCCATTTGCACTCTGGATATCATTTCCTCTTATCTTCTCTATGACTAAACTTTGACGATTCAACACTTTCTAGGCCAGCGCTCTCCTAATTTCTTCCTCTGTCCACATTCCCCTCAGCATACAAGCATTTCTTAAAATACTCATCTTACAAAAACAAAACAAAACAAAAAACTTCTGGTATCATTCTGCCACCAGCGACCACTTTCTTATTATCTCACACCTCAACACTTTGTAAAGGGACTGGTTGATTTTGCTATTTCACTTCCGCACATGGCATCCTTCATACTGCACTCCATTGCCTCAGGACAAAATGCTGCAGAAACCCCTTTTGTCAAGAATACTGTTAGTCTATGTCTTTGTCAAATCTGACGGTCACCTCCCTGACTGTGCTTTCCTTGGCCTCTGAGCAGCATTTAACCCTGGTGACCATGCCCATTTTATAGGAATACATTTTGTTTTTGTATCTGCTAGAAGGAATGTTCTTCCTATGCACCGGCTACTCCTTCCCAAGGTCTTTTGCCAGCTTGTCATCTTCTGTTTGACTTCTAAGTGTTGAAGTGCCTCCTGGGCTGTGTCCTTGTCACCTCTTCACTATCTGCACACTCTCCATTCGTGACCCCCTTCACTTCTCTCATCAGTTACTTCACATGTCAATGAATCCCAAGTATCTCTCTGCAGCCCTGTCTTCTCCTCAGCTCAAGATGTGTATGCCCATTTGTCTATTTGACATCACATGCATGACCAATAATCATCTAAAACCTACTGTGTGAAAAACAGAATACTTACTAGTACACTGCTCCCATTCCCAACCAGATCTTTCTTCAGTCTTTTACACCCCAGTAAACCATACCACTCCATAACCAGCTGGCCAAGCCAAAACACACACACACACACACACACACTACCTATGACATACATCTGATTCATTAGCAAATCCTATTGATCATACTTCTAAAACATACATAAAATGTATTCACTGTTTTCAGTCTCTGCTAAGACCACACAGAGAAAAACATGCCTATTTCTCACTTTCACTATTGCTATAAGTCTCCTAAATAGTTTTCCATTTTATATCTTAATTGCTTTTTTCTTTTCAAAATAAAAAAATAGAAGTATTATTTGTAGTATCACTCTTGTTTAAATCCCTCCAGTGATCGCTTATGGTATTTAGAATAAAATCATATTTTTATTCTGCTTTGGCCTATGATGTAATCCTACTACTTCTCTGACCTCATTTCATACTAGCTTTCCCTTGTTAGATCCACTGGTCTTTTTATTGAAGATACTAGGGAGTATTTCTTTAACCCTGGAGTATTCTTTTCCACAACTTGTACATGGATAGTTTCTTATTTGATTATTCATTTAAATTCATATATTTATTTAGCTATTTGACATAACAAACAAATCCAAAGTCTCAGGCTTAACACACACACGGACACATAGACACACACACACACACATTTATCTACCACTCATATACAGTTCAATTTCACTCAGTGTGTGTGTGTGTGGTGGGCAGATTTGTTCTGCACCACAATGTGCTAAGGGGTTTCTTCTACTTAGTGGCTCCAATATCTTTGTAGGACCTGTAGATCCCCACCTGACCTCTCTGCATCTGGTCTACATCACATTTAGGGAAGAGAGTTTATGGGCCAGACCTAATGTATATTTCATCAATGTTTCTCCATGTTCCATTGGCCAGATTTCAGTCATATGGTCACATTAAAGACAAGAGAGGCTGGAAAATATGGCTTAGTGGTTTCCCCAGGGGGAAGAGAAAAATATGAATATTGGTGATTACCAGCAGTCCTTGACATACCACTTAACCAAGTAGTCACCCAGTAACATTTCTTCCTGTCACCTACTTTTAATTACTTACAAAGCCCTTTGTACTACATTATAACTAATGGTTTACTAATTAGTACTAATCAGTCACGTATTATGTATTAATTAATATTCCTATTGTTTCCCTTCAGAAGAACATAAGCTTCATAATGACAAAGCCCTGTCTGTATTGTTTTTTGCTGTACCCTTAATTCCTGGATCCAATTCATGATGTGCACATAGTAATATCTTAGTAAATATCTTTATAAGTTAAGAGGGTCTTCCTTGTTTTATGCCCAAGATTAAAATAACACAGCTTGTTTGACAAATCCATGAACACTGTATATTAAGAGAGACAAATGCAATAGGACTTGTTTCCTTTATCCCTTTTAGTAACTTAGTGAAAAATAGGTTCAAAGCCAACTAAGCACTTCTGATTGAGTTAATTGGGAAAGTAGGCCAATAGTAGAGGCTGAATTTGGAGGTCTTCCTATTTCTAACAAAGTCACAATTTTTACATAGGGAGCCTCCATTGAAACAGAGCTGCATAGATCTCTGTGATCCTTTTCTTAAAATACGTAGATCATTTCAGGATTAAGGTTTTTCTCTACCATAATTCATTTATTGTGTGTGTATTCCAGCTAGTTCCAATCTAGGCACAATTCTCTGTTCTAGGAAAAATGTGAGGGACCATGTACTTTACTAATTCTCTTTTTAAGGTTTTGGCCAATATATTTTGGAGTTTTTAATATCTGTACTGTAAAGTGTTAGTATCCATGAACCCCATGTTTAATAGTATCCAGTAAAAAAAAAAGTAAGTCCCAGGCCAATTATTTATCAGATGTGAAGGAGATGGAATTTAAGCAAACAAATAAAACAAAACAACGCTGCTATAAAAAAGAAGGAATTCTTACCACTTGCAACAGCATGGATGGAACTGGAGAGCATTATGTTAAGCTAAATAAGCCAGTCAGAGAAAGCTAAATATCGCATGATCTCACTCATTTGTGGAATATAATGAATGACATATACTGATGAACAAAACATATCCAGAGACAGAGAAGCATCGATTCAACCATCAAACCTCAAAGGGAAGGCAGGGGAGGGTGGGGGTAAGGGAGAGAGATCAACCAAAGGACTTGTATGCAAGCATATAAGCCTAACCAATGGACACAGACAGCAAGAGGGTGAGGGGGCAATGGGGGGATAAGGACACATATATAATACCCTAATCAATAAAGAAAAAAAATAACACACCAAGAGATGTGATCTACACTTTTCTTCTCAAGAAATTAAAAACTGTAAAATTATAATGTCATTATATATGAGTCAAAAGAAAAATTTTTGTATCTTACTGAATATGTAACACCCAAATCCTGAAATTATAGCAAGTGAAAAAAATTATTAGTCTTTAATAAGTAAAATGGTATATGTTATCATGTGCATATAAAAAGAGCTCAGGAATCTTTATATTGAAAAATGCAATATAGATACTTCACTATTTCCATTTTTAAGTTCCTATATTTCCCTCATATTCCCATTTTATATCGTCAATATTTTTCAATGAAGCACAATTTGTAGAGGTTATTTGAATTGTAATGTCTCTAGGATTTGAAAAGGATTGTATTCTCATCCTAGTAATTGGTGTGTATAAAGGCTTTTTGGTGGTTTTAGTCTGTATTTTCCTTCATTATATGAGACAACCTTTAATGCAAAGTGATTCAATGAAGTTATTTTTGCAACTTTTCCCAAGTATTTTTCACAATTTCATATTCTAGTAAGACATTTTTCTTTCTGGATCCAGAATCAAATAAGCATTTTTGAAAGTTAGAATTTATTTATTTTATTTTACAAATACCTTTATTTCATTTTTTTCTATTCTCAAAAAGCATGCAATAAAGGCAGACTACTCATTTTCCTTAAGTATACAGTGATAAGTAAAACATAGTGTTTAATCTCAAAGACAGTTTTGTTAGAAAGCCAAATAAAGAAGCCAAAGTTAAATTCTCAAAATATATAATAGAAGTGCACACAAATTATTAGGAAGCTTGTTTAGTTTAGATCCAAATTACACTGTTTAGAAGGAGGAATGCTTGAATTAAATCCCGCCTGATGAGCAGAATTAACTGGTCAGAATCTAGAAATAAAATACAGTGCGTGGGAAGGCGGTGATTTGTGAAATAGCACAGTAAATTCAGGTATGGTGAATATTTGAGTATTTCAGTGGGGAAAACTGAGTTACCTGAGAAGAGAAAGCTAAGCAGGACTAGATCAGAAAGGATTTTGTATTTCACATTAAGGAATTTGATTTTGTCTTCTATGCAAATGCATTTGTAGTTCACCAAATTTCAAAATGTCTAAAGTAATTTAAACATGGGGATTCCATAATCATATTTTAGTATGAGAGTTATCACTATTAAGGATTGAGGAATGGAATCTAATGAACAAATGAAGACCAATTAGAATGACTTATGGCTTTAATATTTCTGTAACATCGTGATTAAACTACTGCCTTTAATTTAAAACATAGTAATTCTAAATAATTAATAAAAATATTAACATGAAAACAATAATCCATATGAACTAAAAATTTTAATGGATCAGAAATGAAAAATATCCAGCAATTTCACTTCTGAAGGAAAAAAATTACTATGTTGAAGAGATATATGCTCCCCCATGTGTATTGCAGCATTATTTACAATAGCCAAGACATGGAAAAAACCTAAGTGCCCATCAACAGCAAAATTAATAAAGAAAATATTGTTTATATTTACACACACACACACACACACACACACACACACACACACAAATGGAGTAGTATTCAGCCATAAAGAAATCCTGCATTTGCAACAACATGGATGGACCTTGAAGGAATTATGCTAAGTGAAAGACATCAGACAGAGAAAGACAAATATTGCATGATTTCACTTATACCTGGAATTAAATAAAAAGAGATATAGCCCAGACAGTGTGGCTCAGGGATTGAGCACTGACCTATGAACCAGGAAGTCACGATTTGATTCCTGGGCAAGGCACATCAGGTTGTGGGCTCAATCTCCAGTGTGGGGTGTGTAGGAGGCAGCCAATCAATGATTCTCACTCATCATTGATGTTTCTATTTCTCTCTACCTCTCCCTTCCTCTCTGAAATCAATAAAAATAGATTTTTTAAAAGGAGAGCTAGATCATATTTGTGGTTACCAGAGTAACTGAGGCAGTGGAGGACAGAGATAGGAGAATTGTATAAAAGTAGTCAAATGGTTATAACTTCTAGTTATATTATAAATGGTACTTATTGAGGTTGTAATATACAACATGATTACTAATGACTGTAGGTAAGTTTTTGTATGGCATATTTGAAAGTTCTTAAGAGACTAGATCTTAAAAGTTCTCATCACTAGAAAAAATTTTTTTTTCTGTGTTCTTTTTATCTATATGGTATAATGGAGGCTAACTAAACTTATTGTGGTAATATGTAAGTCAAGTTATTATGTGGTTAAAAAAGGAAGGAAGGAAGGAAGGAAGGAAGGAAGGAAGGAAGGAAGGAGAAATAAAGAGAAGGAAATGAAAAACAAACACAAAGTATAGTAATTAGGAATTTCCATATTGTCAGAGCCATTAAGTTCCTAGAAGAATTAATGAAAAAAATCTACAACAAAGTGCAATTTGCAGAACATCATGGGTAGATCAAAGATTCTAAAAGTTTTGAAAAGGGAAAAATAGAGTGAGTGTATATATTGAGATGGCATCATACTTCTAAATAGAAAAATTACAAATTAAAAAAAATGGAGTGCTGCTTTAAACACAAAGGAAAAACAATTTTCAACTCAGAAAGCTTAATGAAAATTCTCAGTCAAGTTTGGATGCAAAATTATGACATTTTCAATCATTTAATGAACCTTTTATTGCTGCTGGGTACATGTTCACAAAATGAATAAAGAGAATAAAACCAAGGGTCCAAGAAACAGAAGACCGAATATAGATGAGACTAGACTACTTAGGGAGGAAGAGAAAAGCAAAAACAAAAAGACAGTTGATCAACATGCTTAGAGAGCAAAGGAGTCCAGTCTAGAAGGTATATATCCATTAAACAGATAGATCAAATAGATTACCTAATTAATGTCTTGCTCACCATCTTATTGGGAAATAAGGTTCTCTTAAATTTTACTGGTAACATATATATTGGCCTTTACAGTTTCTGAACAAAGCCAAAATATTTGCATTGTCTTTATCCTATATCAAGTCTTACAGTTAGCAGCTCTCTGAGGATTCTTACACCCCTCCCCCGCACCCCCATACACACACCTGTCCCTCATTCTTCATGCCAAGGATGAAAAAATTACCTTAAAATGTGCCTGCATATGAACAAGGAAAGCAACCTCTAAAATAAAAGGCATAGTAGTTTCCTTGAGGCATAGGGATACCTGGAGTATAAAATAAGAAATGACTAAACCCAAATTGTAAAACTTTAGGCTATTGGCCCAGGGCAAAATGCACACCTCCCAACTGCCAAAAAATAATCTAGAAGGACTGGAATCCAGGTTCTTCTCCCTTCCCTCGGGGAACCATCACTAGCAAAAGCATAGTACTAAAGGAATAAAAGATGAACGCACAAGAAAAAGCACAAAACACCTGAGATCTACAAGCGCTAAGAAAGAAAGCCAGAAAATGTTATACTTTGCCTGTATCTATAAAAGCCTGGAGAAATTTTCAAAATAGAAAAAGATACCGCACTCAGAGTGTTAGGATACATCTTATGAAGAAAAAGGAGATGATAATATCTGAAAATATCAAAGTCAAGGAACTATCTAATTACTTCCAGAAGAACATCAGATAACAAAAATGAATAAGAGTTTTATTAATATCAAATTTCTCTATATAAATCAGAGGTGGCAGAAGAATAGTAAGTAAGGACCTTTAATTGCACACCTAGGAAAATAATCACATGTAGTTAAAAAAAAATGGCAGACAAACAGGATCTGAGATGACTTATCAGAAAATGACTCTTTTTTTTGGGGGGGGGGCAAATGTAAATAAGAAACTGTGTTCTAGCAATAAAAATCAAATCTAGGAGAAAGAAAAATAAAGTACATGAGAACTAAGAATGAACAAAGATCATACTGAGGTATACTCTTTTCTAAAAAAGCAGTGACAAATAAGACCAAGTAGCCATGATTTCTCAAAACTCAAATTGCTGGTGATTGCACTGTAGGGAAGGAAAACCTTTCCATTCTACTCTTCTAGGTTCTTTGGCTGGTTAAATTGGCACATGACAGATTAACCAGAGAAAAGCTAACCTCATACTATAAGAGCCCCACAAGGACACAAGAGGCGAAAGGACTGTCAGGTGATTTAGGCATCCTGAGCTAAGAAGAGCCGGTAAGAATCTGGGAATTCAAAAGGAAAAAAGTCAGTGCACAGGAAGATGGGAAAAGCAAACATTTGATAAACAAGTTTACCATGCCAGGCATAGACAATGGGACAGAGAAAACTTTGAACAAGCTTGCCCTGTGGGTTGCCCTCAGCTGACTACACCTACCTGGCCGATACTTTTTGTAGTTATATCCTTTTCAAAAACTGATGAAATAAGTAAAAAGAAAAGCAAAGGAATGGGAAATTGAATTATATGAATAATTTTCTTAAACTACCAGTTATAAGGAGAACAAAAACCCATAAACTGAAAATACAAATTTTTCTTGAGCAAACACAAAACAGTCATGAAAATAAAAAATTCATCAAGCTAGTAAGCCTAACATATTCCCATAATCAATATCATAAAAACTGTTTTCTCTCTATAATATAATAAAATTAGGAAGCAATGGCAAATCATGGCTTAAAACTGCTCATATGTCTAAAATGTAAATAATACTTGAAATATAAAATTTACTATCATATGCTTAGAGGCTAATAACAGTGAAATATTTATAGCTTAAAATAGTGAAATAAAGAATACAGCCTTGCTATACATTTTTATTTGACTTGTTAGACAATACGAAAGCTTAAAAATCATTAAGAAAACAAAAAATAAAGACAAATAAAGAAGTAAAATGACCTGAAGAATAGCATGGATAAAAATAGAAAAGTAAAAATAGATAACAAATTATAGAAGTCAAACAATAAAAATTGGTATGTCTAATATACAAATGCTAGTTCCTTGAACAGAGTATTTAAGGCAAATAAATCTCCCACAAATTTAAAGAAAATGGGAAAAATATTCAAATAAATAACCAAATATAAAATAAGGTAAATTATTACACACATTATAGTTTAAAAAATTGAAAAAAAAACATAAAAAGCTAAAAATAATACTATCAAATAACCAAATATAAAATAAGGTAAATTATTACACACGTTATAGTTTAAAAAATTGAAAAAAAACATAAAAAGCTAAAAATAATACTATCAGTCTGTTTGAGCTGCTATAACAGAGTATCATAGATAGCTCACAAACCACAGACATTTATTTCTCATTGTTCTGGATGCTGGAAACTCTAGCAGATTGAGGAGCCGAGGAGAGCCTTTCCTGGTCCAATGATGGCTGTCTACTTGCTGTGTCCTCACATGGCAGAAAAGGTGAGAGATCTCTTTGGGGTCTTTTAAAAGAGCAGTATTCTGTTAATGAAAGCTCCACCCTCATGGACCAACCACTTCCCAAAGATCCCACATAGAGAAAAGCTTCACGGTGAAAGCAGAGCATAAAGCCTGAGAAAAACTCCTAGAAACCTAGGCCCCTACAGAGGCATCATTAGCAATGTGGGAGGCATGTGGTACACTGAAGGTAAGCATAGTAACAGTAAACCCAAACCTAGGTCATCTGACTAGATGAACTCAAATGCCAACAAAACAGCTTGACAAAAGCAACAAGCCCAATTCCAGACTTCATGTACCTACCCGAGTCACTTCTGTCTAGTCCCATGGTGTCTTCTATTCAATTAAAATTAGACACAGACCAAAAAAGGGGGGGAGGGAGTGAAGTGGGGAACAGGGCCCATTGTCAAGAGAAAACCATACTTTAGTGGTCAAATTTATATTAAAATTGGACTCTATTTTCTATCCTTTAGTATTTTTTCTCTCAGAAGTGTGATTTCTGTATGAGCAACATGAGCATTATCTTGTAACTTGTTTAAAATGCAAATTGTCAGGCTCCCTCTGAGGCTTATTGAATCAGAAACTCTTGGGTGGGGACCCAGTAAAATGTTTTAACAAGCTCTCTAGGATATTAATTTACATAGACGTTTGAGAAACATCATAGTAGAGGAATCACTAAGCCAGTCTACAATTGTTTCCTTGAAACTTTAAATTTGTTCAAGGATAGAGAAAGGGTTGTATTAATATTGACACGTGCCAATCTATACAAATTCTTGTGGGATCTGAATGAGAAAGATTTTTTTTTTCCATTTTATTCTCTTGGGCTTTTCTCATCCCAGCTGAAAATCCTATTAGCTTCATAGAGAGAAAGCTTATGGTGGCTACTGAGCCTCCACTGGCACATGTGACAGATCTGACTGGTCTATCACAGATAATATTGGAGAACTTTGATCTGATTTTTCAATAAAACTTATTTTTAAAAGATTAACTGTATGATTCCTTCACAACACAATTTACTAATGGGAGATAGAACATTTTAAAAATGAAATAAGTGTTACACAAATCTGTCCTCGGTTTTGGATTTCCCTCTAAAATTTAATAATGGTCTCTTTCTAAGGCACTTACTCGTGTTATAAGTACTAGAGATTGCTCATAATATTTAACATCTGGAACATATGCTAGCAGACGAGCAGCATCTCACAGTAACTCATCAATCATGATATAAAAGTGCTTACTGCACCATTTCATGAGCTCAAGTGGAGTATATTTCATTTTCACTCAGTCAAAAATAGAGACAGAGATAAAATAAACAAAAAATAGTAGCATCTGAATAGAAATGTATGCAATTAAATATACTAACTTGATCAAATAAAAGAATGATTAGCATTCTGCATCAACTTTTATATTGGAGACAGTGTATAATAGAGAAGGATGCTATTTAAGACTTAGAAAAATGTCTTCTCATTCATGAAAAATTAGTGCAGTATTTGTCAATCGTCCCTACATATTAGTCATTCATCCTAACAAAACAGTCTATTACAGAAATGTTCAGGGTTCTCCATCTAGCTCAGAAGTGTTATATGCAATTTAAATACATGGATCTTATTAATGAAATGATGGAAATAAAATATAATTAAAAAAGATAAATGAAAGTTTAACATTTCTTTACTCCTAACCTATTATGCTGATTATAAAAACAGGCATCTTTCCACTTAAAAAGCTACAGTTTGACATTTCCACTTCCTTTTCTTTCTTCACCTACCACACTACTCTGGGACTTTAAAAGATGTATAGCCTTTATAGGCCAGCTCTCATATTCTCATCTGACTTGAAAGACCACTTCTCCTCAGAATTATAGTGAGGCAAGGGCCTGCCATTATTTCTTATTACTGAAAATCCATGTTAACAAACCATTTCAAAATTACAAAAACATTTTATGCTCTCTCGTACTACAGATTGTCTCAGATCCTTTAGGGCTCTGGTCTTACAAATGTTATGACAATGTAAATGACTGTTCTCTGTACAACCCATTCGAAGAAATCAAGGATGTTTTTACAAAACAGCTGGTTTAACTACATGAGTGAACTACAAATTGGCTTCAGGTATGGAACTACTGAAACAGGCTGCAGCAAGGTAAGGTGAGGCACTGCAGCTGACCTAGGGGGGAGGTGGCTTAGAATGTAACAGTGGTTCTCAACCTTGGCTGCACATTAGAATCACCTGGGAATCTTTTTAGAGGATGAGGCCCAGAAATCAGGATTTTAAAAAGATTCCCAGGTGATTCTAATGTGCAGCCAAGGTTGAGAACCACTGGAATATAACAATAGGAAATGTTTTCAAAAAAAGAGAAAGAAACAACAACAACAAAAAGAAAATCTTACCTTTGTGACAGCATGGATGGAATACATCATGTGAAATAAGTTAGTCAGAGAAAGACAAATACCATGTGATCTTACTTATATGTGGAATCTAAACAACAAAATAATTTAATAAACCAAATAGAAACAGAAGCAAGCATAGAACAGACTGACAGTTGGAAGAGGGAGGCAGGTTGGGGGCTGAGTGAAAAAAATTTGTTTAAAGGGAAAAAATAAACAAAAATAGTAGCATGTGAGTAAAAATGTATGCAATTAAGTATACAAAATTAATCAAATACTAGAATGGTTAGTATACTGCATCAACTATACATATATGTATAGTTGTCCCTCAGCCTGGCCTGCACCCTCACCAATCTGGGACCCCTCGAAGGATGTCCTACTGCCGGTTTACAGGGATAGTGCCTAAACCAGCAGTCAGACATCCCTCTCACAATCTGGGACTGCTGGCTCCTAACCACTCACCTGCCTACCTGCCTGCCTGATTGCCCCTAACCACTCTGCCTGCCGGCCTGCTTGCCCCCAAATGCCCCCCACCAGCCTGATCACCCACAACTGCCCCCCTGCTGTTCTGATCACCCACCCCACTGGCCTGCTCACCCCCAACTGCCCCCCTGCTGGCCTGCTCACTCCAAAATGCCGGCAGCCATGCAGCTGAAGTGAACATGAGGCTTGCTTGCTGTCCTGATCACCTCCAACTGACCCCCACTGATGGCCTGTTTGCCCCCAATTGTTCCTCCTGATGGTCTGCTTACCCCTAACGGCCCCACCCCCCACCAAACTGATCACCCACAACTGCCCTCCCCTCTTGGCCTCTAACCACCTCTACCTCGGCCCCGCAACCATGGCTTTGTCCAGAACATCCAGAAGGTCTCCTGGAAGGTCTCCCAGTCTAATTAGCATATTACCCTTTTATTAGTATAGATAGTTACCATGCTATATAATACATCCCAAGGGCTTATTAATTTTATAACTGAAAGTTTATACTTTTTGACTATCTTCATCCATTTTGCCCACTTACCTTCTTCCAATTCTGGTACTCACTCTGTTCTCTGTATCTGTGAGTTTGATTTTTTTGTTTTCTGTTTTTAGATTCCACATATAAATGAGATCATATGGTATTTGTCTTTCTCTGATTTATTTTACCTAAAATAATGCCCCCAAGGTCCATCCATGTTGTCACAAATGGCAGGATTTCCTTTGTTTTTATGGCTGAATAATAGTCCATTGTGTATATGTAACAAATTTTCTTTATCCATTCATCCAACAGAGGGTGCTTAGGTTGTTTCCATCTTGGCTATTGTAAATACTAATTGCAGTGATCATGGGGATGATAATATCTTTTTGAGTTAGTATTTTGTTTCCTTCATATAAATATCCAGAAGTGGAATTGCTAGATCATGTGGTAGTTCTATTTTTAAAAGAACCTTCATAGTTTTTATCTTAGTGGTTGCACCAGTTGAAACTCCCAGCAGGAGTGCACAAGGGTTTCTTTTCTCCACATCCTTACCAACATTTCTTATGTCTTGTCTTATTTATAATAGCCATTCTAACAGGTGTGAGGTGATATCTCATTGTAGTTTTAATTTGGCTTTCCCTGATGATTAGAGATGTTGAGCACCTTTTCATGTACCTGTTGGCCATCTGGATGTTGTTGTGTTGTTTTTTTTAATGTCTATTCAGATCATGTGTTCATTTTGCAATCAATCACGAACAACAGCATGGTGATAGACAGAGGAAATGGTGGTTGGGGGAGGTGGAGGTAGGTAAAGGGGAAATAAATGGGGACAGGAGGAGACTTGAATTTGGGTGGAAAACACACAATGTATATGCATATGATGCTTTATTGAGTTGTACATTTGAAACCTGTATGATTTTGTTGAACATGTCACCTCAATAAATTCAATAAAATTTTTTAAAAGAAAAAAAACAGAAGGAAAGGAAGAAGGAAAGGAAGAAAGAAAGAAAGAAAGAAAGAAAGAAAGAAAGAAAGAAAGAAAGAAAGAAAGATCCTGCTAATAGGAAACCAACACCTCCTTCAGTATTAAGGGTCAATCCTTAGAATGAGAACATAGCAGCCTACTATCCTGGTAATTTATTTGATTTTCAAAAGGTTTTAGTATCAAGACTAATCACAGGTTAAGAGCAGATTATCTCTGTAGAGTGTTAGAAAGTATTGAGCATCTTTATTTAGCATCTTTTTTCCATTCTCTACACTGTTCCTTGGGGAAGAGAGAGTGAGAGGTCTTCCCAAAAGTAAATATGACATTGATTTCTCCGTATTAAAGTTCTTCAGGGACCTTGTACTAAATTTAGAATAAAATGCATAATCTTGGCAGGGTTTCTATTTTCTTCACAATCTGAATTTTGCCTAAACTCTAGCATCACTGCTTTTCTGAAGCTATAACATAATCTAGTCATACTGAATTGTTACCGTTTCTAAATTTACCACTGTGTTTCATTCCTGTCTGAGCATTGTTGACCATCTTACCTTCTATGTAGAAATCCTATACTCCCACTCAATTACATGTTGAGCTTCCATACCTATTCAAGGTCTAGCGCAAGAATTTCCACACCTGCAAAGGCTTTCCTGATCCAGACATGGTTGGTAATTCATTACTATGGAATCCCAAAAGTCTGTAATAAAGAACCTCTCTTATAAGTAGTGACAAAATTATATAGATATAGATATAGATATAGATATAGATATAGATATAGATATAGATATAGATATAGATATAGATATATAGATATAGGTATATATAAATATAGATATATATCTATCTATATATTTTTATTTATTTTTTTGCTGTACTCTTAAGACCTTTAAGAAAGGAATTCCTCTTCTATGTGTATTCTGAACACAGATCAAAATGCTCACCTCAGAATGGGTGTTCAAACAATATTTTTTGAAAGAGTGAATATTCATGTCTTAAAAGGAGTGTAAAAGAGGATAAGTATCCAAATATAGAACAGAGTGGTATACATTTGGAATAGCACTAAGATTAAATTTCTTTCAACAATTATGTCACTGTATTGATGAATTTAAGGTTCTTTGCATTCAAGAAAATCATTAGTAATGAGGAGAAAGTGCAGCCATATAAATATGAATATGAATGTAAGTGTGAATATGAATATATAATAGGGAATCACTATAACCTTAATTATAAAAATGAGGAATTACATCACAGAGTTTAACAAGTACAATATGAAACACAATAGTGTTTATCCTGTCTTTGATACTTTTACTAATGCTGTGACTTTAAAAAGGTGGTTAACTTCCTGAGACTTCATTTTCCTCAGACTTAAAAATAATATGAAATACATCATATTGACAGTTCTGAAGAAAGCCCTTAGTACACATCAGTTGCTGTATTATTAAATTTATCTGCTTTGTTATGTTATTAAAAATTCAGTTCAGTGCATGTTCATTTCACATAACCATCTTTAAAATTTTTAAATAAATCAATATTTTATAGCACTTTCTTTTGTTTTTATTTGTAGACATGCATAAGAAAAGAAAGAAAAGAAAGAAAAAGGAAAGAAATTGTGTTAAATAAATAGTCTCAGAGATCATTTTTAGTCTTGACCAGCTGGGAAAAAATTCTAGCATTGTAACATTAAGGAGGAATATGTAAGAAAAATGAGAATGGGGAAATAGTTGCTCCAGTTATACATACATGTTTACTGTGATTCTTCCTTAATGTCCACCCATTTCTAAAGTTAAGAAAAAATCCAAATGCCAGTCTTATTTTATCTTGCTTTTCTTTTCGACTCATATATTATTCATTAACTCCTCAGTTCTTTTTATTTTATTTTTCTTCCCAACTCAATGGCAGAAGAACTATGAGTGCATGTTTGGAATTGAGTAATAAAATTAGAATTTGTTTAAGGGAGTCATTATTCTCATTTTTTATCACCATTGATGAATAGTTCAAGTACTAAAAAATTAATTGTATTTTTCGCTGATAAATTTGACACTGATACAAGAATATTAATGCAGATCTCTAAGGTAAAATACGTAGGTATTGTGCAGTACTCAATTTTATAGTCTTCTGTCTTCTAATCTCATAAATAATAAAGAAAAAGTATGCTTATTATTAATGGTACTTGTTTTGGCAACCATAAATTGATATGACAGTTTTAGCTTTTTATAGAAATAGGACAAATAATATCATTATGAATATGAATATAGGTATTAAATTATATAAAATGGATTTAGGAAAACTTATTCTATCAAATGCCTAAACTGTTGAAATAATAAAACTACCTCAAAAAGACAGTTATAAATTAATTTCAACCTCTTTTGTTTTATAACTAATGGCATTTTATGTTTAATGAATATGATCTTATAAAAAGGAAATAAACTGAAAATAAAAATGGGATTTTAAAAAATCACATACATCAAAATCTTAGAAAATCAAAGTACAATATCTTAAAATAAAAACAGTCTATCCAATGTTTTTCACTATATATAATAATAAAAATGTTATACTTTAGTAATTCTAATACCAGAGATAAGATGCCAACAAAATAAATTTGTTTTAAAACTGTTATCATGAAATTTTTTAGATAAGTATTTTGTGCTGGGTTTCGAGCCTGACAAAGTGTATAGTACAGACATCTGGATTTCACTTAGGCAGGGACAACCTCTCTCACATGTCCAATTAATGAATTTGTAGACAATATTCATGTTGATCAGATGGAATAGTACAGAATGGACAATAATAAAGTTATGTGTATTTGTTACACAACTTTCATTGTCATTCATGATTGAATGACAATACACAAAGAATATATAAGATAATAAAATTGTGTCATTTTGAGTGGAGTATTCTAGAGTCATACCACTGGGCTGTTCAGCCAACATCAAGATGAAGACTCTGGTGATCTATTGACCATGTCAGAATATAGTCTGCAAAGAATGACAGAATCAGAGTTTTGAAGGATTTTAGCATCATAAAAAAATAAGCCAAATTTAGCAACATTAAATTTGATAATAATAAATACCACCTTCTTCATATGTTCCGGGTAGAATGTAATCATGTAACCTTCTTTGAAAAAAATAATTTTTGTGTGTTTTTTGTATATTTTTATTGATTTCAGAGTGGAAGAAAGAGGGACAGAGCAATAGAAACATCAATGATGAGAGAGAATCAGTGATTGGCTGCCTCCTGCAAGGCCCACACTGGGGATCTAGCCCACAACCCAGGCACATGCCCTGACCGGGAATGGAGCCTTGACCTCCTGGTTCATAGGTCGACACTCAACTACTGAGCCACACCGGATGGGCCAAAAATGAGGTTTAGAGAGGAAAAAAAATAAGGGTCTTTTAAGTACAGTGTCCCCAACATCCCTGACTGGAAATGCATCCTCTTTCAGTCCCCTGTCCCATCTGCCATTACCTTACAGGCAAGTAGAGCAGTGTTCCTAAGGCTCTCACTGAAATAAGAATGAATGCCCTTTCTCTGAGTCTCCTGAAGATAAGTTACTCTTGAGTATTTACAAATATTCTTTATAACACTAAGAAAGAACTACTAATAAAACTATAAAAAGGACACACAGAATTCATTTCAGTCCCTCCCACAGCCAACTTCACAGGAAAAAAATGTTTTTCTCCTCACACTTTTAGCCTCCACCTCCGACCTGAGGAGTGAACCACTTTGCTTTCTGCCAAAAGAGAGAAGTATTCTGGAAATTCTTGTTGTCCACATCACACCTACAGCTCTCGCTCTCTCTCTCTCTCTCTCTCTCCCTCTCTCTCTTCCTCTCCCTCTCCCTCTTTTGTCTCAAATACATGATGATTTTTCTGTGATGCATCAACGTCCAGGAAAAAAATAAATAAAAACTGTGCTCAGGTGACAGAATAGATGCTTTTTAAGAAAGGAGTTTTCAGCGATATCAGTGATGAGATGAGTTTGTCTGCTACAAGTAAAAAGGGAGACAAGCGAAGCACTGAAGAGCCTGGTTGAGTAACTCCTAAGAATGTGGGACCAGATGGGAAGGAAGCCACTCATTGTTAATGATACTAATCTTTGGTGATGTGGAGATCTACTACATATGTCTGTGAAATGATAAACTTTGTAAACTTCCTCATGAAATATGTTGGTAAGGCTATTCCATGGTCATTTTAGTTCTCCAGCAGTCTTTTGGGCTATATGAGTTAACCTAGACATAGTACTAAGCAAATTTGAAATATAGTTTAATTCAACAACTCATATACTGTTGCTACCAAACTTAAATAAAAACTTTCTTGAAACATTTTACTATGACAGCTATTTAAAGCAAGTGCACCTCAATTTGCTTGAATGACATTAATATAGTACATATTTTGCTTGACCTGAAAATCTTTACATTACTATCTGATGGTTTGAAACAACACATTTCAGTAAAATAAAAGTGGTGCTAAAAACTAATAAGCTTAAGACAAAATCCTCTATGTTAAAAAATAATAAAGATTTTTAGGATAAGACTATGAACTTGATTTAATCATGAACACAATTGAACTTTCTCATGGATATATTTAGAAGATTGTTAGTTTAGAATTAATTTTTAAGTTGAAAATCATTAGTAAAATATTCTCTTTCAGGTCAAAAAGAAGGCATTTTAATCTGCACTTAAAAATTAGCAGTGAAATATATGCAGGGAAATATGGTAGTAACTAAAAATTTATAAAACACAATGTGTTTTTAAATGAATCTATAATTTCTTTAATTTAAGACAAGAAAATTCAATTTTTGTTCTATGGAGAAATCAGCCATTAGAAATATTTGTATTTAATCTCAACCATTGGAACTGAACTTCTTACTGGATAAATAGGAAAAAGGTTTTTTTGCTCATTAGATTGAAGGAGTTCTCAACCCAAATTGTGGTCCTTTGTCTTTTAGTCTGGTCCAGATACAGTTAAAGTAACTATATATTATTATTTTGGAATAAATACTGCAGAAGAGCTTTGTAATTATTGATACCTCAGGGCAAGGTTGAAATAGCACTTTGGTCAAGTTTTAGCATCATGGACTTTAGCACAAGTGACACCATTTTGGGCCTAAAGTGTTCTCTTTAATAGTGGAAATTAAAGAAGGTTTGTAAATAAAGTTAGGAAATAAATTTTATGTTCAATTAAGCTAAGAAATACTGATTAAAATTACAGACTTTAGTGTCATCTGCAAAGAGTTCACAGCTGAAATCATAGGAATAGAGAAAATTCTTTAAAATAAGTGTATAAAAGTAGAAGAGTAAAAGGAGAAGAGAATATAGGATACCAGCACAGATGAGTGGATAAGGAGATTTCTATGAAGACGAGAAATGAAGAATGGTTTATAATTTTAAAATTGACCAAAAACCCCCATGAAAAAATAGAAAAGAGTAATGTGGCAGAAATCAATCGACCAACCAAACAACCATTCACCCAATCAAACACACACACACATACAAATAAAACACCAAATTGACAGAACAATAGTATTCAATGTTGTATAATTTTGAAACAAAAATAAAAGATGGAGGCCTGGTATTATTCTAATTATCCTTAGCTAATTTATCAATCATCTGCCTATTTCCAAAACTTCTTTGCAATTTATTTGGAGCTTGGAACCAAGATTAGTTCAATAAATCACAAAAGACAAAATAAAAAAATGAATACAAAGAAAAGGTATTGTAGTGGTTCTTTAATGTTTTCATATTTAATGTTGACCTATGATGTTCCAATAACAGAGTTCCCTGCCCAGGGAGTCCACTATTGTTTAAGCCAGTGGTTCTCAACCTTCCTAATGCCGCGACCCTTTAATACAGTTCCTCATGTTGTGGTGACCCCCAACCATAAAATTATTTTCGTTGCTACTTCATAACTGTAATTATCACAAAAACAATATGCAATTATATATGTGTTTTCCGATGGTCTTAGGCGACCCTGTGAAAGGGTCGTTCGACCCCCAAAGGGGTCACAACCCACAGGTTGAGAACCGCTGGTTTAAGCACTGGGATTGAGGTTAAAATTATTCCCTACTATTAGAATAATTTATTTTAGGTATCATCAGAAAGATAGAAAGCTAATACTTACACATGCATAAATTAATGACATCCCAGGCTTAACAGTGTGTCACATGTTTATAAATATAGTCAATCATTCATCTTTATTCCTTACATTCTCCTTACAGTTAAGTACAAAAAAATCGGATGCAATTTTAATGCTGTGAAACCTCTGTAAACATTTTCTTATAGCAATCAAGGTGCATATGCTAGTAAATCAAATTTTCCTGCATTAGGTAAGAGTTTAAACATTGGTTTTATGAAGAACCATTAAGGACGTACATCAGGTATGCATGATTGTGGTATAGAATTGATTTATTTAAAAAACCTCTGCATTTTAAACAAAAAATGAAATATATCTTCATATAAAAGTTCTTATAATACAAGTCTATTGTATTATAGAAATACAAATAATAACATTTTATGAGTTGTCATGAAATATTTATTGTACATATTTCTTATGCATCATAACAAAATGTTTATTCCAAATACAGTATGTAAAATTCACAGAGTATGATTCAAGATACTTATATTCTTTCTACATTAACTTTTTAAACATTTCATTGCATTTTTTTATAAGTAACGTCATGATCTATAATACCACTGTTGCCACCTAAAAATGTGATAAGATTACAACTTTATGTGGTAACATGCATTGCCTAGATTAGTTTGTTAAAAGCTGATACTATGATGCTGTACAAGAAAAAAAAAGTTGAAAATATATATATATTCAAAATATCATTGGAGAGTTTATAACTCTTGAACAATATTCTCTTTAAAAGTTTGATGAAACAAATGATGTGTTCATTAAGAAACTGTGTAATTTCTTATCAACTCCAGTGGCTCTCTAATATATTCTATAGATGTGGATTGAAAAGAAATCATTAAAAGTCATCCATGCTTCCTTTACTGTGTCGCTTTCTGTTCACTTAAGAATAACAGCTGCAAGGAGAAGGCTTATTGTTATGCTAAGGAGTTTTGCTGTCTCTATAACTGTACTTAATTGTTATGTCAAGCGAGAGCCATGCAGTCATGATAATAAAAATAAATTTTCATAGCAGCTGCCTTTAGGAATTAATTGTAGTATATTAACTATTTTGATCTGTGCTCACCAGAGAGTAAATTTTCCAGATTGTTTTCAACATGGTAGACTCAATAACCAGGTCTCAAATCATCATATCAATTTTTAGTTAAAACCAATTAAATGCTCAAATAAAGTTTGTGGAAACAGTCCAAATTTTACATGGGAGTAATAAAATAAAATTTATTTAAATCATCATTTCTGTCAGAATAAGATTCTCTAAAGCATTTTATTTTATTTTCCCAAATCTAGCTTCAATATCAAGCATAAAAACAGCTGTACAACTTCCTATCAAAACCTCTAAGTAACTTGAAGTATGCCTAAACCTGTTTTATTCTTTCATAACTCAGCTTAAGTTTTACTGAATCCTCTAAAATCCTTTCTAGAACCCAAACTAACAAGTAAGCATAGAATTAAGTGATAATAACTGCTGTTTATAGCTGTCTACCATGTTTCAGACTCTTCTCTAAATTATTTACTGTAATGCTTCCAAAGCCTTAAAAAGACACTATTGCCATTGAAATATTTCTTATGAGAAAACGCACGATTGAAAAAATTAAGTAACTTGGTTATTTTTCTATGGCTCATAAGTTGTTGGGCTTGAATAGAATCTCAAGTAATTCGTTCATCCAACAAATGGTCTTTCTCTGTGTCTGACACTGTCCCAGGTACAAGGTTACAAAGATTCATAAGACCGGTCCCTGCCACCAAAAAGCTGAGAGTATATTTGATTCTAAAGCTCCTGACCTTTACTGGATGTAATGTTGCCAACTCCAGGCACATGTAATCTGACTCTTTGATGCATAATTTTATAACCGCTTATTCTATCCCAAAAAATGAATTCTTATTCAATATATTTAAAATGCAACTAAGGGGGTTAGATGCATGCACCAGTGAGGATAAAAATAATTATAAAATAAACGCATTAATTATTCTTAGTTACAAAGTGATTGCAGCATGAAGCCAAAAAAACAAAAAACACAAAAACATACCTGTATCTATGTAAGAAATCTCCCTTAGCATGACATCAATGTTAAACGTCAATATATGTAAAATTAAAAGTGATATACTTGGCTACTTAAATTTTCCATGTGACAAAACAAGACAAAAACAATCTAGAAACATTTCTATAATAAACTTTATAATCACAAGTTTAATGTCTTTAATATATAAGACAATCAATTTTGATCTTGAATGTCCAACAGAATCATTCATTACCATTTTTTTTAATATATAAAAGAAAAATTAATGAGAATGTCCACAGATTGTAGCAGAGGTAAAATAAAACCATCTCCAAGTTTAAAAGCTGGTATGCAAGTTGGGTAGAGGGATAGTTATATAAGATATATTTATAAATCCGCAGGGAAATAAAAGCTATCTATATAAAATATATATATGGCTAATATGCAAATTGTTCCATTGGGAGTTTGACTGGGAGACTGGGAGTTCGATGGCTCGCTATGATGTGTTCTGACCATCAGGGGGCGGCATGGAATGAAGGAAGGCCCTATTTGGCAGCCGGCAGCTGGGGAAGGAAGGCCCCAATTGGCCCTGATTGCCGGCCATGCCTAGGGACCCTAACTGTGCACGAATTTTATGCACCGGCCTCTAGTATAGAATAATAGGCAATGTACATAATCAGGCAATCAGACAAAAGATTAAATATATGTGTGACAAGTAAGCCTTAAAAAATGCTTAACTTCATTAGTATGGACATCAGGAAGGTCCCCCTGATGTGGTAAAAAATAATTCCTCCTGATCATCAGAGCCTTAAGGCCCATCCAGAAAGCAAGCTAGTTCTCTGACACAAATATCATAAAAGTTTTACTATTTAATTTACATTTTATAGCTTTTCTTATTATCTAATTTTTTAAAATATATTTTTATTGATTTTAGAGAGGAAGGGAGAGGGAGAGAGAGATAGAAACATCAATGATGAGAGAGAATCATTGATTGCCTCTTCCTATATGCCCGCAACCCGGGCATGTGCCCTGACCAGGAATAGAACTGTGACTTCCTGGTTCATAAGTTGACACTTAACCACTGAGCCATGACAGCTGGTCCTATCTAATTACTTATATATTATTTACCTAATCAGAGAAAACTATAGAACAATTTATTTATTCATTTATTCAGTATTTATTGAAATCCTAATACACGTCAGGCATTGTGTGAAGCACTAGGCTGTAAAATGACACACTGCTTGCTTTCAAAAAGGTTTCAGTCTAATGAGGCACGGGAGTATTTACTGAATTAAGTATTCATTTAATGCCCACTATGAACAAGGACTAGTGTAGGTTTTCGGATATGCAGAATAAAGCAAAGCCCCTGCTATCATGGAAGTTACATCCTACTTTAATCAAATAATCCAATAATAAATGCTTTGAAGCTAGGATAAAGACTGAGTTGAGAAATTATCACAAAGTATTATCTAAACCTGAAGGGATGGTCACAGTGGTAGGGAGATAAAAAGCTTTGCTCCTTAAACCTAAGTTTAAGCACTAACTGAGGGGATAAGTAGCAATTAGCTAAGTTAATGGAAGGAAAATGAGAATACCATACCCAGGAACAGCCATCAGGAAGTGCCCTGAGGTAGACAAAGTTCGCTACATTCAAGGAACCCCAGGGAAGCCAGTGTGTCTGAAATTGAGTGAAAATGGCAAAGACAGGGCTCAGAGACAGTCCGGGGCTAGACCACATGGGCACTATGAGGCATGGTATGAATGTGGATTTCATTCTCAACAACATGGAGAGTATTGATGGATTTTGAAGCAAGGATTGAGATGGGTTGACATTAATAATAATAATTCTAATGACATTAACAATTATAATAAATAATATTTTATAGAAAACATGCTAGGCAGTGTGCTATGTGGTTTTGTACACTCTTTCTCCATTTAACACTCACAGGAAAACTATGAGGTAGATATCAGTGTCTTCATTTTACAGTTGAAGAAATTGGATTCAGTGAAGTTATATAATTTGTCCAGGATTGCACAGCTAGTGTAGAAGGGTCCGAATTCAACTAAAGTCAGTCTAATTCTATACCCGAATTAATGCTTTCTGATTCCAAATCAGAACTCTTTCAAGAATGTAACTTTGTAAAAATATTAAAAGGCCGACATAAGAAAGAGCTAATTCTGGTTTCTTTCAAACCTCAAGCTGTAGTAGGGGAGGATTTAGAATGGAGTTTAACATTCTGGGCCTCTCACCTACAAGGACTTTTTCTTAAGGAGGCCCCAACTGTCACCCCAAAGTGTGCAAGATACAAGGTACTACAATCTTACTTACACCAGCATACTGAATTATTCTAAATAAGAAATCAACTCACAAAAGAAAGCCATTGGAGAAAAATGGAAGACATCCACAGTAAAGCACCATACTCCTATTAATGGCAAAGAATCTGTCACTCATTTGCAAGTAACAGAGATAACAGGGTTGGAGAAGGCTCAACCTAGACCCTTGAAAATAAGAGAGTTTTGATGATCAATCTCTGTGATGAAGGCTATGTCCTCTAGGAAGCCGACTAGGGACTGCTACATGGATCAAAACCTGTGGAAGGGAGAAGGTGAGCTGCAGTTTGGGCCAGGCAGGCTCAGTATGCACAGGCCTGAGAAGTAGAGCAGGGCATCCTGGGAGGCCATGTGAGAATTCTGCCTGCCACACAGGTTATATGGTTTCTGTCACAACTACTCAAGTCTCCAAGCTATACTGTGAAAGCAGCCAGAAAACAAAAAACAAAACAAAACAAAAACATAAATGAGAGGGGGTCCCTATTCTCTAATAAAACTTTATTTATAAAAATAGGTGTTGAGCTGGATTTAGTCCTTGGGCCATAGTGTTTGCCAATCCCTGGTCTAGCTAAGCAGTAAAAACAGAATTGTTAGAAATACATTCACAATAACTGTATATTAAATGAGATTCAGCTGAACAAATTCCAGGCAAGACAATTTCAGGAATAAAAACCACCAAGTATCTATGTATCATAATTGACTCACTTGAGAGGAAATAATAGAAAATATGATGGCTCCTGTAACCAGCATTAAGTCTTTCAATGCTGAAATGTTGAATTTTAGAATAAGTTTTAGCACTTATTAGGTAAAAACATAAATAAATAAATAAACAAACAAACAAACAAATATACATTTACAAAAGTTGGTAACCAGAATATATTTATAAGTGCGGCCTGCAACCAGTTTTTAGATAACTAAGGATTAAGAACTTTTTAAAATTAAAGAGCTTCCAAAAAATAATATGAGAGGCTAGATTTTAGTTAAGCAGTTATAGAATGAAAGGGAACTACAATCTAAAGTTCCTATTCTGCCAAGAATTACATCTATATAGCCCTAGCTGGTTTGGCTCAGTGGATAGAGCATCGGCCTGCAGACTGAAGAGTCCCGGGCTTGATTCCAGTCAAGGGCACATGCCGGGGTTGAAGGCTCAATCCCCAGTAGGGGGCATGCAGGAGGCAGCTGATTAATGATTCTCTCTCATCATTGATGTTTCTATCTCTCTCTCCCTCTCCCTTCCTCTCTGAAATCAATAAACAAAGATGCATATTAAAAAAAAAGAATTACGTCTATATAATCGTGTTAATACACTAGTAAACACTACATATATTTAGTTACAATTGTGTTATGTCATATATTAATGAGAATTATATATATTTAATTACAATCCCTAATAATCTCTCCTATGATCTAAATTAATGATTATATTATTTATTTCTAAAATGTAAATTCCTCTAGTGCAATGACTGTATTATTCCCCTCACTTCATTACTTAGAAGATTGCATAAAAATAAGAAATTGATTAGCTCTCCCTCTCCCTTCCTCTCTGAAATCAATAAACAAAGATGCATATTAAAAAAAAAGAATTACGTCTATATAATCGTGTTAATACACTAGTAAACACTACATATATTTAGTTACAATTGTGTTATGTCATATATTAATGAGAATTATATATATTTAATTACAATCCCTAATAATCTCTCCTATGATCTAAATTAATGATTATATTATTTATTTCTAAAATGTAAATTCCTCTAGTGCAATGACTGTATTATTCCCCTCACTTCATTACTTAGAAGATTGCATAAAAATAAGAAATTGATTAGCTATAGAGAAATATAAAATTTTCTGGATTTGTAAATGAGAACTAAAAAGTTTTAGATTATACTTTTTTTAAAAATGAGAAACCATGCTTCTAATCTTTATGTTTCCTATTGTATCAGAATAAAGTCTGACCCTAGTAGATGCGTAATCAACTGTGTGTTTTTTAATTGTTCTCCGCTAAGTTACAACATCAATGACAACAACAGAATCCAAATTATTGTTCTTGAATTCTATCTTGATTGTTAGGAATTTGGGGTTCCTGGTTCATCAATGAGCATTTGTATACACAAATCTTACGTAAAGGCTGCAAAAATATCAAATAGATGGTGCTATTTAATTGAACGTAATCCATTTTCCTAATTCAGAGATCACATACTATAAGAAAAATAAATAATGATTTGGTCTTATATCTCTGTCCCTCTTCTCTTCTTCAACAATGGGTCACCTCGATAAGAAGAAGCCAAAACACACATTTGCTGAGTAGCAAGTGATTACCTACAGCAAAATATCATTAATGTGAACATATTATAGCAAACGTATTATACCTTAGAGCTTTTAAAATTCTGATATGCAGAATCTCGAAACATTTGTATTATGGAAATGTTTATCTAAATGTATTGTTTACTTAACACATTTACTCAATTTTTCAAAATAAAATATATAATTTTTCTGTTTTATTTTATTTTTCATGAACTGACTATAAGCCCAAGTAATACTTATTCCAATTTTTCATACTTCAGCTCTATTCTAATAGAACATTCTGTCCAAAATAAACCATACTTTTTATGTTTTATATTTTATTAACTTTACTGAGGTGACATTGATTAATAAGATTATATGTTTTAAGTGTACAATTCTATAATGAATCATTTGTGCACTGTGTGCCTACCACCCAAAGCCTAGTCTCCTTCCATCACCATATATCTGACCCACTTTACCTTATTCAATCTTCCCCAACCCATTCCTCTCTGGTAACCACCATACTGTTGTTTGTGCCTATAAGGTTTCTTATTTATTTGTTTGTTGCTTTCTGTTTTGTATCCCACAAATGAGTGAAATCAGGATAATTGTATAAAGATGTGCTACATATATATTTGTATATATAAAAGGCTAAGTGACCAACCGTCTGTCCATCTGACCGGCCAACTGACTGGCCAGTCAGTACCTATGACAAGCACTGGCAATTTAAAAACAAACATTGACTCGCACATGCACAATACATATAAAGCTCTTGCTGGTGCCAATCACACGTGTGTGTTTCAATCTGTCATTCTCGATCATGAATGTGGTTGTTTTTGTTGACATTCTGAATCTGAAAGAAAGCAATGTCATCAACAGAATGTGTCTGAAGACCAACTATTGGCATAACGTACCTCTGAAGCCAAAAGAAGCCAGCGTCATTGATAGAATGTATCTGAAGACCAACGTACCTCTGAAGGTGAAAGAAATAAATTTCTGATATACTAGATGGAGATTTTCACACCTATTTGAGTGATGATTCCATTGATTCAACAGATGATGCCGAAAAGGAAGATTTTCCCATCATACTGAGGTGACATTGATTAATAAGATTATATGTTTTAAGTGTACAATTCTATAATGAATCATTTGTGCACTGTGTGCCTACCACCCAAAGCCTAGTCTCCTTCCATCACCATATATATGACCCACTTTACCCTATTCAATCTTCCTCAACCCATTCCTCTCTGTTAACCACCATACTGTTGTTTGTGCCTATAAGATTTCTTATTTATTTGTTTGTTGCTTTCTGTTTTGTATCCCACAAATGAGTGAAATCAGGATAATTGTATAAAGATGTGCTACATATATATTTGTATATATAAAAGGCTAAGTGACCAACCGTCTGTCCATCTGACCGGCCAACTGACTGGCCAGTCAGTACCTATGACAAGCACTGGCAATTTAAAAACAAACATTGACTCGCACATGCACAATACATATAAAGCTCTTGCTGGTGCCAATCACACGTGTGTGTTTCAATCTGTCATTCTCGATCATGAATGTGGTTGTTTTTGTTGACATTCTGAATCTGAAAGAAAGCAATGTCATCAACAGAATGTGTCTGAAGACCAACTATTGGCATAACGTACCTCTGAAGCCAAAAGAAGCCAGCGTCATTGATAGAATGTATCTGAAGACCAACGTACCTCTGAAGGTGAAAGAAATAAATTTCTGATATACTAGATGGAGATTTTCACACCTATTTGAGTGATGATTCCATCGATTCAACAGATGATGCCGAAAAGGAAGATTTTCCCATCAAATTTCTTAATAGTATTACTCCTTCGGGAATGCCATGTCATAAATTAAAATTGAAAGTAAGTGCAATCATCATGCTACTGAGATATCGTAATAGTAAACGGGGTCTTTGTAATGGTGCTAGATTTATTATCAAAAGATTTGAAACCTAACATAATCGAAGCTGAAGTATTAACAGGATCTGTGGAAGAAGAGGTTGTTCTGATTCCAAGAATTGATTTGTCCCCATCTGACACTGTCCTCCCATTTAAATTAATTCAAGGACAGTTTCCCATGATGCCAGCATTTGCAATGACTGGCAAACTCTAAACAGAGTAGGAATATTCCTACCTTAACCCATTTTCGGACATGGTCAGTTATATGTTACTTTCTCTTGAGTTCGAAGAGTGTGTGACAATAAAGTTGTAAATACTTCATCACAATGGAAATTAGTCAAGCATTCTGAAAGTGTTTTTACTCTTAATGTGGTATACAGGGAGATATTAGAATAAGTTTAATCAATTTATCAGTCATTGTTTTTATCAATGTTGTTTTTATATCATATTTTTATTGTTTTTATATCATACTTTGTTGTTTTCATAGCATGTCTTTGTTGTTGTTATATCATGTTGTTATTGTTGATTTATTAATCAATTGACATATTATTTTTATATACATTTTATTGATTTTTCTTTCATCTCTAACACTTCTTTTATACAGAGTGAATAGCAATATTAAAATATTTCTTCTAATTAATTTCCTTCCAATGTGCACGAATCCGTACACTGGGCCACTAGTATAAATATACTACTCAGCCATAACAAAAATGAAGTCCTGCAATTGCAATAATATCTATGGATCTTGAGAATATCACACTAAGCAAAATAAACCAGTCTGAAAAGTACAAGAACCATATAACCTCTCTCATATGTAGAATAGAAAACAATTCTTAATTGTTATAAAATTCAATGTCTTAGTGCTTAAACTTTAAAATAACAACTTTCATGTGCTTTATCTTAGCACCATTCTCTGGTAGAAGTTCCAGTTTCAGGTTTTTGGTTTTTGGCATTGTATCAGTCAGGGTTCGAGCTGAGAAACCAAATAAGTAGATTAATATACAGAAATGTATTGCTAGGAATCGGCTTATACAGTTGTGGAGGCTGACTAAGCAAATCCAAAGTTTGTGGGGCAGGCAGTCAGAAAGGGAAGATGATAATCAAGCTGCAAACCCCTGTATGTGATCTGAATTTTGTTGTCCAGAGGCAGTGAGGAAGGAAGATCCATAGGAGAAGGCAAAAAAATTGCTGACTCAGCGGCTCTTTGGAATCTCTGATCTTAGCAAAGGCCTTTGTCCTCTTTTGAAAGCCTTTTAGCTGATTAATCAGGATCACCCAGGATAATTTTCCTTTTGATTAACTGATTAGAGATTTTAATTACTTCTTCAAAATCCTGTCATTGCAGTATCTAGATTAGTGTTGGATTGAATAACTGTGGGAAGGTATGAGTGTGATACAAAATGGCCACTGCCTCCTTTCCCTGCTCCAACTCTCACAAGAGATTATCTCTAGTATCAAATCATAACATCATAGTATCACCCCAGACCAAGGGCATGGAGCATTGTAGTTCAGCCTTAACACATTTACACATCAAGAACCATCACCGAAATGTGCTGCTTTGGGCCTTGTAAGTGTCAGAATAACTAGCCAATGTTCAAATAAAACTGGCCAATGTTCAAATAAAAATTTTAAAACATCTGTTTGGTAGAACCAGAATCACCTTTTATGCTAATATCCTTAGTTAACCTAGGTATCTTACCCTTTCACTAAAAAATAGGAACACCCATGGACACAGAAAACAGTGTGGGGAAGGCCTGGGGCAGGGGGAGGTGGTGAGCTAAAAAAGGTCAATGGTGGGGAGGGTACATTTGTATAACTTTCAAGAAAAAGATAAATTTAAATATAAAAAAAAAACAGGATCAAAAGGATGTAAGACATAAAAATGAGTAGGATAATGAGATTAAATAGTATAAGCAACCATGTTTAAATTCTAACTTAAAGAGAATTTAAAGTTTAAATACTGAAATGTTTAAAAATATATATGGCTCAATGATCTGAACTTTATAAGGAGTTTGAAAGGTAGGAAAGTATATTTTCCTAAAATACTAATAACTTGATCTATTTTGTCAGGTCAATTTGAAGGACCACATCAAATCATGAAAGTAGCCAACCCATCTCGGCAAATCATTCCATATGAAGATCGTAGTTTGTTTGAACTTGCAGCAGAGTATTTTTGAGTGACTGTGCTAGCAACTCAGAGACAAAGAAACACTTATTCCTCACATGACAGATCCATATCACCATTTATTTATACACATATTTATGTCAATATTTACTATGATAAAATTCTGTGAAAAGCATGATTTCTGGAGTTTAATATATGTATTTGAAAGATAATAAGAAAAAATAATTCTATATAATATGGCCACTAGTATAAATATACTACTCAGCCATAACAAAAATGAAGTCCTGCAGTTGCAATAATATCTATGGATCTTGAAAATATCACACTAAGCAAAATAAACCAGTCCGAAAAGTACAAGAACCATATAACCTCTCTCATATGTGGAATAGAAAACAATTCTTAATTTTTATACAAATTCAATGTCTTAGTACTTAAACTTTAAAATAACAACTTTCATGTGTCTTATCTTAGCAGCATTCTTTGGTAGAAGTTGAAATTTCATTTCAATGTGCATGAAGCCATGCACCAAGCCTCTAGAGGAAGAATAAACTGAATGACAGAGTTAGGGAGACAAAGAGTGAAGGAGAAAGAGAAAAAGAAAGATATAGGACATCAGAGGATGAAGGAGGTGAGAAGGTAGAGGAGAAGAACATTCCAATTAGGTGTTTTTCTCTCTCTTAGCTAGTGGTCCACTTCTATCACCAGTGGGTAGAGCTTAAAAGATCTGCACAGAATAAGGAGGTGTGTAGTGAAAGAACCAACCTCTGGGGAAAGGCCAGACCCTCAGATGCTTTTGCAGACGCTGTGCTCTCCCACAGTTTGGCAAAAAGGTATTATATACTTTTTGAGGTCAGATTACCTTTGTGGACGTTTCAGTGAGACAGTTTTGAGGCATATATGATGTCACAGTTCAAAGATATCATTCACTAAGGAAATGGTTTTTCTGACAATGTATTCTAGAATACTTCTTGACTTAATAATGATGATATTGTGAAATATCACAGTAACCTGAAAAGTCAAGATGTAAAGGCATATTTATTCTTAGAGCTCATCTGTGCTGAGCTATATTTGTCTACTTTGGTGGGCAAAATATGAGTCAAGTCAGTGGTGGGCTAGAGCCCTAGCAACTGCTGGTGAGAGCCAACTGTGCTCATCTAGTAATTAGGAAATGGAAAAGCTTCCTCCCCACCCATCCCCAGCATATATGTTTCAAAATTATTATCCAAGATTTTCTTAATGTAGGGGATATTCTTGTCAATTTGTTTCTGGGTTCTTTTTCCTTGTTTCATTTCCAAAACTAAAGCTCACAGAAAGGCTTTATAAGTGATTTTCCTCAAGAATGAAGGATAAGAAATAACTGGTCTCATAGGACCTCCAGAGCAAATAAGACATTTAACTAAGTCTCCAGTTTCTTGTAAACTTACAAAGATCAAACTAGTGAAGCTCATGCTGTGGTAACACTCTTATTCCTGCATTCTTCAGATTGAATTTTTAAAGAGGCATTTATGCCTCTGTGTGTACCTGACTGAATGGCCCAGATTGGTTCATATGTACATGGTGTGTATGTGTGTGTGTGAATCAATTTGTTCAGGGTAATAAGCAAAAGGACGCTATCTAGAAACCTTGAAATAAAAATATATTTTAGACATGGCCCTGGACTTAAATTCTAGTGTCATTTTACTGCTGAAGAAACAGGTTTGGAAAACTGAATGAGAATTCAAAACTGTCATTTGAATCAACAGCCCCAGTGTTTTCCACTAAATGACATGGGATATTAAGTATATTCTGTATATGTTCCACATATTAAGTATATCACAGATTCTTATTTTACACATGGTGAAAATGGGATATGTATAAGAATCTCACAATTTTCTATCAGGTTCAAAAGCCTGAGTCCCCAAATAAGGAAGGATGTGGAAAACAGTTCTTTAACAGTAGGTCTCTGTCTACATAAAAATTATGTGGGACATTGGTAAAATTATATAGATTGCTGGGGCTGGATTCCAGAGATCTTCCTTTCATAGAACTAAGGAAACCTGCATAAATTAGCCAGCAGGGGAGGATGTGATTCTGACAGAAATTATTTCCATCCCCATGCTCATGTTAAAGCACACTGTTGAGGGAGATTATCAGGGTTTTCTGGTGGGTGAAATCAAAACCCAAACCCGTGGCTAACCACTGAGGCAGAGAACTTCTGCTTCTCAGCGCCATGACTGTCCTTGAGCCATCTTTCACCGCTCACACATGAACATCATTTAGCATTGTTCTTGTAAACTTACAAAGATCAAACTAGTGAAGCTCATGCTGTGGTAACACTCTTATTCCTGCATTCTTCAGATTGAATTTTTAAAGAGGCATTTATGCCTCTGTGTGTACCTGACTGAATGGCCCAGATTGGTTCATATGTACATGGTGTGTATGTGGGTTTTCCTCCGGCACCTGGGACCCAGGCCTTCACTCAGGACAGAGCCTTCAGTCTTTGCTCCGCCACTTTGTCCTACATATGCAAATTAACTGCCATCTTCATTGGGTTAATTTGCATACTCTCCTGATTGGCTGGTGAGCATAGCAGAGGGATGGTTAATTTACATGTTTGTCTATTATTAGGTAAGATTTTATTGATTTTTTTACAGAGATTTTTTACAGAGAGGAAGGGAGAGGGATAGAGAGTTAGAAACATCGATGAGAGAGAAACATAGATCAGCTGCCTCCTGCACACCTCCTACTGGGGATGTGCCCGCAACCAAGGTACATGCCCTTGACAGTCCACAGGCTGACGCTCTATCCACTGAGCCAAACTGGTTAGGGCTAGCATTGTCTTTAGAAAAGCATTTACATGATCAACAAAGTTTCCTGTTCTTCAAGTCCAGGGTGGAAAAAGAATTGCAGAAAGGGGTAATCCTGGTGGGAAGTAACTTGGTGCCAGACTGGAATTTCAGTATCAGTCCAGTATGGAATTTCCAATATATCTGAATACTCATTTTTCCATCACTCTGACACATGATACACAATTTCTCTTTAATATGTCATATCCTCACTAAAACCTCACATTCTGAGAATCACTTTCATGAATAAATATTATGGCTAAAGTTCAAATAAGTTGTAGAAAGGATTTATTTGGTCTCATGACAAAAAGCAAGAGGCCAAATACCAAAAGCATTTATCTTCTCTAAAAATCCCAATCATAGCCCTTCATCCTCACACATGAGACAAATTAACCAATAATTAGCACACTTTAATATGGTTATAAATACATATTAAATACATGTAATCCTTTAAAATATTGCTCATTTACTAATTTTTAAAAATTGACAGTAAGCAATAACAAGTAAATTATAAATTTAAACATGATCATAAAATGAAATGGGTAAGCAAAGAGGACATCTTCCTCCGTGATGTAGTTTCTTTGCTAAAGAATATGTTGGCTGTCATTTGTAGCAGAATATCATACATACACCATCTTCTCAATAATTTTGTTGTATAGAAGGGTGATATTCAAACAGCCTCAGTATTCTCATGAATAATTATCCCCTTGACTGCTATCAAATACCTCAAGCATCATCTGAGATTACAGTGATTTCACTGGAATGCCCAAGGAACACCTACTTGCGGATGGCCAAAACGCAAGTCAATATTGTGATATAAAAATTATGATATCAAAATATATCTTGCAGGAAGTAAATATCAGTTTGTTTTTTAACATATGAATTCATTATTTGGATCATAATTTTTATATATTTTTATTGATGTCAAAGAGTAAGGAAAAGGGGGAGAAACATAGAAACATAAATTATGAGAGAGAATCATTGATTGGCTGCCTCCTACAGGCTCCACACAGCTGATTGAGCTCACAACTCGGGCATGTGCTCTGACCAATCCAAACCATGACCTCCTGGTTCATAGGTCAATGCTCAACCACTGAACCACCGAGGCCAGGTGAATCCTAATTTTTGAGAAATCCACTGGGACGAGGCGGGGCGGGCAAAATAAAATGTGCCTCATAAGTTTAAAAATTAACTGTTCAGTCCTGGTAATTGTGTTTTGAGACAGGCACTCATACAATATTGCCAAACTTTCGAACTTCAGAAAGAAAATGTATTAACTTTATAAAGGTGTGCATATACCTAGACCAAGATATTGTGTGTGTAGAATCTTACCCTAAAGTAGGAGTCAGCTATCTTTTTCTGTAAAGGGCCAGTGACTAATGTTAGGTTTTGTGGGCCATATGGTCTCTAACACAACTCTTCAACTCTGTTGTAACATGCAAGTTGCCATAGACAAACATAAACAAATGAGCATGGCTGAGCTCTGATAAAATGTTAATTACAAAAACAGGCCACAAGCCATAGTTTGCTGACCTCTGTCTTAAGAAATTAAGCAGAGTTAGCAAGATTTATTATACAGATATTCTGAAAACATATTTTTTATGAAACCAAGAATTAAATACAACTGAAATTTCCAATACAATGAAAATGATTATAGTAATTAATGCAAATCTACATAATGGTATAACATTGGTTTGTTTAAACTTTGTAATGTTATGTCAATAAAGTAGAATATAAAATTACACATGTAATTGTGATTCCAGTGTTGTCATATATAGACATATTCAATATGAGGATCTTTAAAGAAAATGTATAAAATATTAACGATGGATATTTTCTTCTTTACTATTTTCCCTTTTTTCCACAATTTCTACAAGTAGTCAATATTACCTTTGTAGTAAAAAATATGCTCTTAATATAAATCTAAATGTACCACAATCTAAATTTAACAAAATGTAACTAATTAACATTTTCATTTTATTTTATTTTTCATTAAAAATGAGAAATAAACACGTTGTGATTGGGCAAATTTAACAAAATGTAACTAATTAACATTTTCATTTTGTTTTTCATTAAAAATGAGAAATAAACACTTTGTGATGGGGTTTTAGTTGAAATATATGACAACAAACTTAATAGAAAAATAAGCCAAATTAATGTGTGGAAAAATATTAATGTGAAAAAGTTGTCACCATTCCCAATATTAATCTTTAAATTCAATGTAATACCAATAAATGTCACCACTGGTTTTCTTGGAACTTGTCAAAGAAACAGGAGGAGCCAAAATGATTTTAAAGAGAAATAACAAGGCCATTGTCCTCACATTATGAGATATTAAAAATGGTTATAAAACTATTATAACTAAGAAAGGCCAATATTGACACATGAATAGAGTGATTGATAACCTAGAAACAGTCTTATAGAAAACTTATAGAATTAGTGTGGTGTTCACATCATAAGGTATAAAAATGTCAAATCACTCACTATATTGTACACCTGAACCTAATATAATTTACATGAAATTGAATTCCAGTTCTACATAAATACAAAAAATAAGATAAAGTAAAATTAAAAACAAAACAAAACAACTTGCTATAAGGGATTTTATTAAAAGTGCCAATGTTCACTTTGATCTGAGCCCTGTACAAAGTAGCAGTGGTTGGTAACTGCACACCCTACCATTTTGTGTCTGAAATCCCCCTACACTTTTATGTTCTAGGACATAGTGAGCCTTAAATACGCCCTCCCATAGCTCCAAATAAGACCATTCTGTTTTCTTCCTCATGACTTCCTGAAATTTGCAGATGACTCTTTTGTTCACTCTCTTTACTTTGAGATGCTCCTCATTAATTAATTTTCTTTCAACTCTTATAGCCTATAGGATAAAATAAACTTAAATTTTCAGTATATTTTTTATTTCACAAATATCAAATTGGAAAATATGCACCATTAAATATATGGGCTTGGAAAATTGGCTACCTCCTGTGGCTTGAAAATAAAAAGGTGACCTTTCTTCACAAGATAAACATGCATTTCTATAGGTATAAAAATATGTTGCAAAAAGTAAACTTTAAATTCTTTGGGAAAAATATAAAGGGACAGCTTTATGGCTTTGAGGTAAGAAAATATTTCCCTAAACAAAACACAAAAATGCAAATTATAAAGGAAGAGTGATAAATGTGTGTATAATAGAACTAAAGTCATGTACTTCAAGAGCTAATAAAAAATGAAAAACAGTAAATACAACTGAATACGAAATTCATAGTGGAGTTTGTTATATGGTTTTCTACAGTTATTTTGTGTCAGAATAATTGTATAATAAAATATCAAGCAAGTTTGAGATTTAATCTCTGGCTAGCTCTGGAGTAGAAAATTCAAATCACTTAGAACTCTGAGTAATTAGTCATCAGCCCTGTCTTAGATCAAAGAGTGTCCAGGCTAGAATTACAGTTTGTGTGTTTTAGTAGTCTGATTTTAAATCTCTTTTAAAAATCATGGGGAAGAGACAATAGTGTGAATTTCAAACCCTTCGCTCTGGTTATTGGAGGTATTTTCTCAGCCCAGTCGCACCTCTCAGAGCCCCTAATGTTTTTTCTAGGTCCTGTCCAACTCCTGACAGTGTAGAGCCCGCACAATTACCATGGTCATCTCTCCACATGGGGAGCTATAACAGCAGGACTCCTTCTCTCGCAGTGGGTAGCTTAGCATTCTCTTAAGAGTACAGAAACATCTCCAACATCCAGGTTCTTTTAGTTTGCTCTTAGCAATAATGACATAATATATCTATAAAAAGAGTATAAAAAAGATAAGCTCTGCTTTGAGAAAGAATGTAGAAAAAAGGAGGATGATAGAAAAGGCTTCCTACTGAGAAAGTGAATTCAGTGTTGTGGAACAGAGAATAATAAAACTGCCCTGGATTTGTATATCACTGTTTCTTCCTAAGAATGCTGAGGGATTTCTTATTCTATTACTTCATTTTATCCTTGTAAATAGGTGCCCAGTGGAGATTGGAGCTTAAGATTTTGAAGTTAGAAAACTGCCAGGTGGGGGTTATAAGCAGTTTCTGCCTTATTGGCTGGAAATTGATGTTGGGAGGCAGGGGCGGGGGGCACACCTTTCTTTTTTTTTCTGGGAAGAACAACTTGGATGATCCAGTGTTTAAGATATATAAATATTAAGGATATAGGTAAGTACTTAAGTTATTTTCTGAAATATATAAAGTAAACGAAATTAAGAGACTTATCTGACAAATGAGAAGTGGGCTGTTGGGCTCTTTACTGGGGGGAGAGAGAGAGAGAGAGAGAGAGAGAGAGAGAGAGAGAGAGAGAAGAAGAAGAAGAAGAAGAAGAAGAAGAAGAAGAAGAAGAAGAAGAAGAAGAAGAAGAAGAAGAAGAAGAAGAAGAAGAAGAAGAAGAAGAAGAAGAAGAAGAAGAAGAAGAAGAAGAAGAAGAAGAAGAAGAAGAAGAAGAAGAAGAAGAAGAAGAAGAAGAAGAAGAAGAAGAAGAAGAAGAAGAAGAAGAAGAAGAAGAAGAAGAAGAAGAAGAAGAAGAAGAAGAAGAAGAAGAAGAAGAAGAAGAAGAAGAAGAAGAAGAAGAAGAAGAAGAAGAAGAAGAAGAAGAAGAAGAAGAAGAAGAAGAAGAAGAAGAAGAAGAAGAAGAAGAAGAAGAAGAAGAAGAAGAAGAAGAAGAAGAAGAAGAAGAAGAAGAAGAAGAAGAAGAAGAAGAAGAAGAAGAAGAAGAAGAAGAAGAAGAAGAAGAAGAAGAAGAAGAAGAAGAAGAAGAAGAAGAAGAAGAAGAAGAAGAAGAAGAAGAAGAAGAAGAAGAAGAAGAAGAAGAAGAAGAAGAAGAAGAAGAAGAAGAAGAAGAAGAAGAAGAAGAAGAAGAAGAAGAAGAAGAAGAACAACAACAACAACAACAACAACAACAACAAACAAGAAAACAAGCTTTGGATTAACCAGTTGCTTTCTTTTTATAAGCGGCCTAGACCAGACTTAGTCAGGCCAGATAATCAGATCAGATTTTCACTTAAAGTTCCACTGTTTGAAAGGAAATTAAAGGAGCCAGAATGAGGTATCTCACATAAGGTATGATTGAATACAACATATCTGAATTGGGCAATGCCTTCTCAGTTATTGAAATTGTTGCATACTCTTAGTGTGACACAAACCACACCATATTCATGGAAGTGGACACTACACTCTAAAGTAAGGGGCACTTTTACTGCCAATCATTCTGAAAATAAGTTAAGTGGCAGCAAATGAGCTGGAACTTGGACTCTAGGAGAGTCAGCAGTTTAGGAATAGCTTCCTGTCTCTGGGAAAGAAGTAAAGTTGGGCCCAGTCTTCTGGACATAGAGATAATGTATATTTTCTTTGATGTGAGATGAGCCAGGGCCCAGAATGTAAATACCTGTGTACAGTTAGGCAATGGTTTGCTTGAGAGTTCTGTTATATTGGACTTAAGGATGGCCCCTCACTACATGTATGTCACACTTACCTTAACATTAAACTGTTTTGAATTCTTGATAAATGTTATTTCCCAGTGTGAGTTGTGCTGTGAAAAAGTAGGTGGAACAATAGGATTATTTGTTGCCAGGCCAGAGAAGAAAACCACATCTAGCAGATAACCTTCTGTAAATGCAGGAATGTGATGGCAAAATGAGAAGAGAGGAACAGGGCGGCAGGCTCGTTCTGGGGCATCCATGAAGCTTTCCCTGAGAATCCTCTGAAATACATAGGGGGTTGTTAAGAAGTCCAAATTTTTGAGAACTGTAGCTTTAATAATTTAGAATAAACTGAATGGTTAGATATTCAAACCATATCATTTTATGTCATCTTTACTAGTGAGCTTATATTCTCACAATATCCAGTTGCGCCTAACACATGGTAAGTATTCAACAGGTATGCCTCAATTAAGCATCCTTTCCGTTTTAAGGATAGAGAAAATGAAGAATGGGAAAGTTAAATAAGTTGAAGAGCTAGTATGAGAGAGATTGAGACTTTAGTACATGAATCTGTGATAGTTGGTCTCCAAAGTTGGCCAGTTCCTCACCTGTCTGAACATAGATGTCATTCCTCAATTCAAGAAATAGAACTTAGTTTTCCTCCCCTTGAATTTTGGCTAGCAGATGGCTGTTCTGATGAACAGAATGTTGGTTGACATTACAGCCTGGGCATTAAGTGACACCAGGACTTAATAGGACTGGCAGCTTCCGCCCCCTTCCTCTTCAATGGGTAATTCTTGAACTGCCCCAGCCCCACACTACTAGAAGCCTAAGCCACATGTGAACCAATGCGGAAGAAAACTGAAGTCTCTGATTAATGACTTCAGCTCTGCTCAAGAACCAGCATCAACTGCCAAGCCTGTGAGTGAGCTCTTTTGGACATTCCAGTCCAAGCCCCCAGAGGAAAGCAGTCCCACCAAACATAATGTGGAGAAGAGGAACTGCTCAGTTGGGTCCCTCATCCCACAGAATTACAAAAGGCAATACATTTTTGTTTTAAGCCACTAAGTTGGGGAGGGGAAGAGATGTGATTTGTTACACAGCAATGAGTTAGTAAGACACATCCTAGTAGCCTTGGAACTAAGCTGCTAAAACTACTTAGTGCCGAAAAAGAAGTATTTTGTTCCATATTAAATTCAAACTGATGTGCTTTTGTTACTTTTTGCCATTGCACAATACAAAGAAAACATTTAATAATACTCTGAAATCAATGGGACGCTGATGATCAGATGACAAAGATCCTTCTGAATATCATCAAACTGCAGCAACCACTTCAGACAAAAGCTCTCTTACAGACATCTGTTAATTTTGTATGTCCACTCTTTATATATGGGACTTGAGAGGCATAATAATGCCAATGAAAGTAATTTATAAATTTCTACTTTCTATATTTTTATAAGATCCTAGTTTTTCATTGTCTCAATTATCATTGTTTAAACCTGACTTTAAAATATGTGTAATCCAATTCAATGTAGAATCCTCAAAGTCAGACCTTTGGCCTCATTATTTGCATGACATTATTATAAGCCCAGGAAAAGTGAGCTGTACCAGTTTATTACTTTTATTTTATTTGTTCATGGGCCAACATCCTGCACTCTGTCTTTAATTAGGGCTGGGAATTGTTGGAAATTTGCTGTCCATAAAGTGCTTGGCAAAATAAAGGTTAGGTATGTTACAGGGGGGGAAAGCATTGTGTGAATATGATAATGATGTATGGAAACTTAAGTGTCATTCATCATTGACAAGTTATTCACAAAGTGGCAAATTATATTCTTAAATGAAAAACATAGACTGGCAATCAACTTAATTGTAACAACTGGATGATTTTTTTCAAAAACTTCAGCTACGATTACTTCTCCCTCAAAAAATTTACATTGAATGAAAATGATACCATAATGCCTGAAAGTACAAGTAATAGACCAGAAAAATCATGACTCTCTAGAGACTATCTATTAAAGATCTATAAATATTTTTATAACAAATGAGCCATTTAAAATCAGGTTTTATTAAACAATTTCATAAGATGTCTGTCTCTTCATATGATTTATAATAAACTGCCTTGATAAAAATGGGGAATTATCTCTGAAACTTTTTTTTTGTATAATGTAGAAATAGAAGAGTCTCTGATTTATAGTGTGATGTTTAGCAAGGTTGATTAAATCTAGTGCTAATCCTTAACTAACACCATTTAATTCTTCACTCTTCATTCACAAAGAGCAAGCCAAAATAGAAAACTAAAACATAAAGTGAACAATGGTCAAATATAATAAAACAAACACAATAAAAAATTCTCCTTTGATTTTCTTTCCTCTACTTATTCTGAGCTATTTTTTTTTTGAAGAACAGTTCATCTTTCAATCTTCAGAGACTAAAATCTACTACATAGTCCTTCACATGACCGAAGAAAGGGTAAACATCCCAAAACATTGTTTCTGCCATAATTCAATCTTTTTTTTTCATGTTGATGAGACAAATAGCACTAATGAGCTAAATTAAATTATCTGGGACATTTGTTTTTATGATTAATTATAGCATCCCCGATTTTAAAAACTATATTTGCTTCAATACTAGAATTCATGGCCTGTGAATGTCATTTATTATGCTACTTGATATTGGAACCATAAAGTTTGTATGCAAGAAATCTAACATAAATAGCAAATATATTTCTTAATACAAATCATGTGTACATGAATGTCCATTTCATTATTATTCTTCTAATGGTACTTGGATATTTTATTGGACATGTTATTATATATGATATGTTTTAGAAATATGAATTATATATTTTATTTCAACAAAATGAAATAATTTCATTCTCTTCTTTGTGTATGGAAATTCTGTAAGACTAGATATATTTTGACTCAATATTAAAAGATACACTATTTTTGTGCATATTACACAAGATATCAGTTTTAATCTAAAAATCACACAATCATTTAGACTTTTTTAAAGCAGAAGTTTTAAAACACCTATAGTCAACTACTATAGGCCATAGAATAATTAATGTGTCACCAAACTGGGGTGTGCACAAAACCATGATAATCACTGAGATATTGTATCAGTTACTTATTGCTTCATAACAAGCCACCACACAACTTAATAGCTCAAAATTCTCATTCTTGCTCACAATTATTTGGGCCTATCATTTAAGCAGACTCATCTCTGCTCCATGGCTACATTGCCAGGTCTGCCATTGCCTAAGACGGGAGGAATCAAATGATTTCACTTATGTATCTGCTATGAGTGTCGTGTTGGCACAAAATGAATGAGGCTGGCTGAGACAGCTGGGTTACTCCTTCCCTTGGTGTTGGCTGGGCTTTCTCATATGTCTGTGGCTTTGGTTCTCCTTCAGAGAACCTCTCTTTCGCTTGCTTCCTTATCAGAACTCTCCTTCCCCTGGCTTCTCGCTACATCATGATATCCTAGACTTCTTTACATGTTGACTGTGGTTCTGAGTAAAAGCAGAACAAAAGCCTCTTAATTTTTTTAAATATGTTTATTGATTTCAGAGAGGAAGAGAGAGGGAGAGAGAGAGAGAAACATCAATGATGAAAGAGAATCAGTGATTGGCTGCCTCCTGCATGCCCCCTACTGTGGATCAAGCCCACAACCCAGCACGTGCCCTTAACTGGAATTGAACCTGGGACCCTTCAGTCCGCAGGCCCACTGAGCCAAACCAGTTAGGACAAGCCTCTTAAATTTTTGTCTCAGAAGTTCCAGAACATCAGTCCATGGATTGTATTGGTAAGAGTCCCAAGACCGCGTACAACAAAGGATGGGGAAAATGCCCTCTACCTTTTGATGGCAGGAGCAGCAAAGACGTGGCTAAAAAGCTTTCTCAATTTTTTTTTCACTTCAAACAAAATCCCTAAACCTATGAGTATGAATTAGCTAAATAGTTGCTATTTTGTTTTGTTTTATTGCTCTGCACGTAGACTATGAATGTGGTAGAAAAATTTTTCTTATATTACCATTTTTAAGCTTCTACTTCAAGCCTGTGGAGCAAAAGAAAATGTTTAATTTTTAAAAATTAAGATGGAGTTTTTGGAATATTTTTGGAACCTAATTAGAAAAACATATACAGTTGAAAATTCAGAAATATTCAGAAGCAATTTCTTATTTTGTTTTTATTTTTCCTGTTGCTAGTGAGAAGTATAGGTTTTAGGGATTTTTTTTCCCTGTAACCTTATTTTAACCTTCTCACATTTGCTTCTGAACTTCTCTTTTTTTTCCTAGCCCTCTCCTTTCTTAGTTTAACTAAAATAAGTATTCTAAGATTTTATTAAAACTCAAAGTGTAAAGACAATCTAGTATTTATGTATACATTATTTTATTTATTCATTTTAAAGAAATGGATTGATCATACGTTATGTCTCATGTACTGGAATTAGTTCCTTAAAACACATCCTTTTACCCTAAATTATTTCTACTGGGAAAGGTAAACAAGTGACCCCTTCAATGTGATACAACGCAATTACTGCAATCATTATCGTCAAAATAAGTGTATTGAGAAGAAAATAAAGGGACTCTAGCACAAAGGTTTTGGGCAAACATCAGTGTAATCACTTGTCTCAGGCTGGAACTCACAGCGGAAGAGTTAACAGATATGCACCATGGGCTGTTCTCTCTTTTGGCTAATTCTATTGGGTTCTTAGAAAAGCAGATACAGTTTTGCATATTCACCCAGGCTCTTTCTCAGGGCTTGTCTACACAGGCTTGGCCTGACTGCCCTTTCTATTTTACTCTTTGACTACCAAGATGGTGTGAGGAAAAATTCAAAGGTTGGTTAGACTCTAGATTACATGATAATGACGCAAAAGGTCCTTGTGTTCTTGGATCCTCAGATCACAGATCCGTCTGGGATTCTTGTACCCTGGGAGTGTGACCCCAGGAGGAATATTGAGTGTACTCTCAGGTAAATATAACAATGGCTAATGTTATTGCTCTTCTCTCTGATCTTTCTCCTTCCTTTTCTACATCGAATAAGCTTGTAGTTTGTAAATGATCATCATTCTTTGTACAGATTGTTTAGGCCAGGACTTCTAGGCACCCGATGCCCCAGAGAAGAGGTGTTTTGCATTAACAGAGCCTTGCCTGGCATTATTACTGCTATCTATGCATTGGAACTTTAAAGCTAAACACTAATTTTCTCGAAATTACTTATTTTCCTGAAATTTCTGTAGCAATAACCCTACCTGATGAGTAATACAAATTGAATTTCTTAGCATCTTAACAGAGAATGGAGAGTGTTCTTGTCAAGACTGAGCAGAACAGAGGCCAGGATGGGTAGAAATTATTTGGAAAACCTTCTACAGTATTTAGTCTGACCCAGATAGATTTCAGTGAAGAATGAGTCTGATCACCAGTATTTGACTATGCTGCATGAAATACAAAATAAAGCATGGTCCAGGTAGCTTGGTGGTGCCATTCGTGGACAGCAGGAATAAAAGCAGATCTGGGGAAAGATGGTGAGCTAGGCCTAAACTCAAAGTGTAGTTTTAGAACTGACCCAGATAGATTTCAGTGAAGAATGAGTCTGATCGCCAGTATTTGACTATGCTGCATGAAAGAATACAAAATAAAGCATGGCCCAGGTAGCTTGGTGGTGCCATTTGTGGACAGCAGGAATAAAATCAAATTCGGGGAAAGATGATGAGCTAGGCCAGAACTCAAAGTGTAGTTTTAGGAAAAATAACAGTCTGGGTTTGAGATTGTTGTCATTCAGTATGCTACTGAGCCCTCAAACAAACACTGCAAAAGTTATGCATTGGAAAAAGTATAAGTCACTCAATATGCCTTCAAGAAACCCAATGCCAAATCTTATTTTTGGTATGTCTACTGAGCCCTCAAACAAACACTGCAAAAGTTATGCATTAGAAAAAGTATAAGTCACTCAATATGCTTCAAGAAACCCAATGTCAAATCTTATTTTTGGCACATCGGGGGCAAAATTTGCCCCTAATGACAAATAATTCCCCAGGGAAATTAGCAAGTAATGGAAATAGTAGGAAGTTTCCTTGTCTCAATGCATGGGAAGTATCTCGGCAAGAAGTTTTAAGTCAATTCTAAAAATATAAGAGTAGCCTGATCGGCATGGCTCAGTAATCGAGTGTCGACCTATGAACCAGGAGGTCACTGTTGGATTCCCAGTCAGGGCACATGCCCCAGTTGTGGGCTGGATCCTAGTGTGGGGCCTGCAGGAGGCAGCCAATCAATGTTTCCCATCATTGATATTTCTTATCTCCCTCTTCCTCTCCCTTCCTCTCTGATATCAATAAAAATATAAATAAAAAATAAAAATATAAGCGTAAAAGAGAAATGTTTTCATTTCCTAAATAAATTATTAGCAGAAACTACTAGTAATCTTTAAAGATATTCTCTTTCCTTCTTCCATAGTAATATTTATGAAATTTCTTATTTTTAGCTCAGTACTCTGAAAAAAGTGTTTTCCTAGCTGTCCAACAACCCAGGCAATATGACTTAGTTCTAGCCCATGAGATGTAAAGGAAGTGTTTCATGTTTCCTCTGCTACCTTCCTTAAAATATAGCTAAATGTATACTTTGCTCCATCTTCATCATCCCTTCTTTTTTAAAACCCGTTGGGATGTCAGTCTTTTAGAATTATCAGTTGACCTTGAGAAGGGAGAATGGACATGAGAGAATGGAAAAGAGAGAGGTTGACTGACATTCTAAGGACATTGTAGAATGAAGTTGCCATATAAGATCTAGACAATCTACTCTGGACTCATATGTGAGAGAGAAGTAAGATTCTTTCTTGAGTAAGCTACTCCTTTTTGAATTTCTATTTCTCATACCCAAAACTAATCATAAGTGATATATTCAGTGGCTATTTCTTTTTGCAAGATAAGTTGAATTTTGTGTGGAAAAACTAATAAGAAATGCAGGTAGACATGAATTAAGCATTAGCAAAAGATCTGACTACTGGATCTCAATTTCTCTCTAGAGACAGATTCTGAGTTTAACATGAAGTCAATTTCTTTGGCGAATCATTGTATTCATTTTTGTTGATTTCCTTGGTATCATATTTCCATATTATGATGTATTTCTCTTTGTTGCTGATACAATATAGATTAGAACTGGGACCTTCATACTCTCCTATGATTTAATCTTCTTAAACGAAATCATATTTAATATACTTAGCTAATTTTACTGATTGATCTTTTCACATTTCTCTCAAGCTCTGAAATCTATGGCATCAAAGATTTTCACTTTCCATACATCTAAATGATCTAAAACAATTATTAATTTACCACTATGGTAGTTTAGTTGTCTCCTTGAAAGCTTTAGTGCTACAGTGTGGTGAGCTTTGGGGTCTCACTGCCTTAGTTTCACCATTTTCTAGCTATTAACCTTAGGCAAATTACTTCTCAACTCTAAAACTCCCTTTTTTTCTTAAATACAAAATGGAGTATTAATGGAAATACAATTAACTAATCCATGTAAAGCAATTAGCAGAGGCCCTGCCAGAATAAGTGCCCCATGTGCACTAATTGAAAATAATAATGGGTTTTATTTCCACTTTGCAATCTTAAAAAAATAAATACGTACAATCTTCTGTCAATTATCCTTTTAAGATTACATTGTGTACATTATTTTTTTATTCAGCAAATAGTTCTGACTTATTTTTTGCCAGGTATTGGAAATACTGTATAACAGACAAACTTGGCCCTCACCGTCTGATGTCTTCCATTTGCCGATTACATATAAAATTCACTGGCCAAATAAATGATGTGCTTTACTGGCTAAAAGTTCTTTCAGGAATGTTGTGCTTTTATATGTCTCTTTTCATATGTTTACACTGTCTCTTGGCAACTGTCTAGGTAAATAATGCATATTTGATTTGCTTTAATACATTTTTCTAGGTGTGTATGAGTGTGCCCAATAGTGCTTCAAAAATATTCATTTAATTAAAGATAATTACTTGGGTGTTAGCATAAATAAAAGAGAGGAAAGAAGAGCTGAAATAATGGTATGAAAACAGTAGTTTTTATATTTTTTTTCAAAATTCAGATTCCAGTGAAACCTTAGATTGACTACTTACTTTATTTATATTTCTGTTTCTCATTTAAAAAATAGATTGTGAAAGTTTAGTTTTTCCTTAGAAACAATTTGGATATTTTAAATGAAACATATTCAGAAATCTTTGCAGCTTCTCTCTGTGCTAGGAAAGGAACATGGGCCATCAGGAAAAGGCTCAGCACACACCAAGTGCCTGTGGCCTTCAGATCAGGCCTCTCCGACATGGCAATGCTTCCGTGTCCCCCACCCCCTGCCTGTACATAGCTTTCATGCCTTTCATTACAACTCTCTCCCCAACAAAAAATTGTCATTTTTTATTGTTGTTGTCAAATCATTGCTGCTAACCTAGATAAAAAAGAAACGTTAAAAAAAAGAAACATTAATTTCCCCAGTTGATGCAAAATATGAGAAGAAAAACATTCTTTTTGCTAGACGAACTGTATTTTAGTCCTATTTTTTTCTCCCTCATCCAATGGAAGAAATAAAATGTAAAAAAAATTCAGAAAGAAACTTGAAAATGGTATTAATGGAGAGCTACTAATGAATCACAAAGGACATCACCAGATTTGCACCCCCAAAATCTTTCCTACTTGAGATCAGAAAGACCATTTATTAAAAATCTGCAGCATATCACATTATGCAGGATAAATCAACATAATGTGATATGATCTGACATCAAGTTAAAAAAGTGCCTTTTCTGCTTCTGTTGAGACCATATGTTCAAATTATTAAAAATACCCATAAATGCCTTTTTTTTTTTAACAAACCCAAGTTTCTTTCATATAAACCATTTTGACTTACATTATTGTTTGGGCAGATAGCAGCTTTTTCCTCTTGGGTGATTTATTATGATTTCTTTTACCCGTAATGTCTTGATTTTTTTTTTGCAGGAGAGCTTTTATAAAAGAAACATGTCTGTACACACACATATGTTCACAAGAAGTAAATGACTATCAAAAAGCAAGGTGCTAATGGATAGTGAAGAAAAAAAAACTTATTTGTGAAATAGTATATTTGTGATATCAGACACTCCTTATAGTAAAAATTTCTGATATTCTACCTTATTTTGGACTTCTAATATCTAACAATAAGTCATTGAATATCCTAATGTGATTGCCTGTTCATTGTCACTAATTTTGACCTGAATTCTGATTACTGAGCAATCTCTTAAAAACCTGCTCACTCATGGGTATATAGAAACTTAGCTCTCTCTATATAAATGTAAAATTCCATCCCATTTATGGGAAAACAGCCAAGTTGGCAAGTTTAAAAACACACACACAAATGCTGGAACATCTTGACTGGGCTGATGACATGACAGCATTATAGTGTACTACCAGCTGGGAGCTGGCTGAGGTTCAGAAATGGACTCAAGATAGCAGAATGCACAAGGAGGCGGCCACTAGTGTGACTGCTTTGTTGAGACCAGCAAGAAGACAGACCATTTGCTACACCAGCTTTCTCTCCCTCTGCCCTTAGCTGATTTCTTGTCGGCAACAGAAAAACGTGACATAAGGGGATACAAACGCATGCGAGGTGCTACTGCACAATCTGCTCAAGCTGCCGTCCCAGTCTCCAGGCCTGCTTCTCATCTTGCTCTGGATCCCCCCTGAGCTGATGCAAGCACGGAGTTCCCGTGGACTGGCAAGGGGCCTCCATGCTTCTAGCAGCTTAAAGCATGGGAGGTTGGAGGGGAGCCGAGGGGCAGGATATGTAAACCAGTACAAGTTACTTGGTTTACTATGGTTTCCTTAAAATAAAGATCAATGGACTGTCAGGTAAAACTCAAATAATAATAATAAATAATAATAATAATAATAATAATATCAGAAACCCAGCTCATTTATAAAGATTTTGAAAGCTCACTTTTGCCGTTTTAATGTCTCTGCATTTCTGGGGTTTTTTCATCTCTTTTTAAGCTGACCCAGAGAATGCTGAAAAAGCAGGGAACAGCCATGCATGTTGTATTTTCAGTCCAACCAGCAACATGATGCACTCAAAATCTTGCAAAATAGGTCTTTCCCCCAGACTTGCAGTTCAATTTTGCAAACACCAGAATTTCCATAGTTTTGATAAAGTTCAAGTAAGCATCCTCCAAACTTCAGTATTTATCTGGACTAGTGTGAATGTTGCATTTTTTTTTTTAATTCACCCAGCACTAATTACCTTGCTATTTGAGATAGCAACCACTGATCTGTAATCTTTCCTGGGGAAAAGTAATCTGAGGTTCCCATAAGAAATAGCTTTGTATTAAAATCCTTGAGGATCTTGAAACATTGGGTATTGTTATGTCAGCACAACTGTGTATCCTTTTGGGGCAGAGAAATTAACTATGTGGCATTACTGATACAGCAGGGAAATTTCTGAGGTCTTTTGATGAGAGGAAAGTATAACTGTAATGAAAATTTAAGGTTTTTTTTCTCCTTATCTTTCCCTTCTCAATTTGTATTGCAGCATCTCTGGCCATTAGGAAAGTGAAGGAAATAGTATACATTTCTTAATATCTAAATAAGACCTGAAATAGACCTGAAAACTTAAAAATGTCTGTAACCCTAAGCATAAAGAGAAATGAGCTACCTTCTAGCATTCCTTTAGAAATGCCAACTCTTTATCTAGAGTCATGATAAAGCTTGGAAAGTTTATGCTTTAATTTCATAGTTAAGCATTATTTAAAAAATATTCTTCTACTAATCCTTCATGCGTGGTGAGCCATGAAAAATGAAATGCTGAAAATCTCACAAGCACTTATCCGAATGTGTTTGGCATACAGTACCCCGTTTTATTTTTTAAATGCTAATTAGGATGTATAAATTAAAATATGTAAGGTAAAATACATTCTAATTGCCTTAGCTATGAAGTGAAGGGCTGTCCTTTACTGAAGTGTCCATAACTCCTCCAGAGATCCGCCCTGAGTAGCTGGATAAAACTGTCAACTCAGTCAGCTTGCACTCACTTCTCTTCTCACAAATTTTGTCTGCTTTTGTGAAATGATTTTTCTGGTGGAAATTCTCTGTCTTAATTGACTTTTTTCTCTATACCTTATGAATGTTTTTCTTCTCATTTGTATTCTGTTATATTTCTTCTTTGCTATCTCAGCTCCCAGCTAGATTTCACTGATCTGGTTTTAATCTCTTGATTCAAAAATAGATCTCTAGAATAATAATAATAATAAGAAGAAGAAGAAGAAGAAGAAGAAGGGAAGGAGATTATCAAGCTATGATTTATTGATTATTTATTATATGTGGTACTTTGTGCTTGATGGATCACATATGTGATCTCATTTATTTCTCATAATAATCCATAAGGCAGTCACTGTTATCTACCTTTAAGGAATTAGTAAATTAAGTCTCAAAGAATTTAAGTATATTCAGCAACATAACATGGTTAAGGAATATTAAAACTGGAAATGAAACCTTGGTCTCTCTGACTTTGACACTTATACTCATCAATATTTTTTGCTTATTAATGGATTTTTATCCCCAGTCTTAAGAAATGTCATTAAGAATTGTCTGCCCGTATTATAAATAAATTAATATCTCATACTACTTTTTTTTTTAAAAAAAATCTAACCAGTCCTTTACAGCAGACTTCATGTTTGTATCCTGTGATGATGCCAAATTTGTGTGTGAGATATAAACCTGACAGTAACAACAACCCATAAAACTCAGATACTTTTTTATAATCTTGTTTTCTTTATTTTTATGTAAGTCAGCTTAATTTCTATCATGAGCTCCCATTATGGCATGATAGCAGAAAATTTTATCTACTTAATTATGTTTTTTTATAGTCTAATCCAGTGACTTCTTAGTCATTATAGGCTAACATCATAGTCCCATTTATACTTAAATCTATCTCCAATGTGTCTTTTTCTTCCTTGTGAAATTCTGAGATTTTATCATTTCAGAATTTCAATTGAATATAGGAGTATCATATTGGTCTTCCTGAGTATCATTTCTCTTCTGACCTTCTCTTCCATTAAAAAATTATCTTCTCAGGCCATTTGTAGAATAATAAAATGGTTTCCTGGATGTCTGTAGCTCTAATTTGTCTTTTAGTTGGCTAAATCTATCAATCCACTTATATTTCAGCTATATTCTAATTCCATCTCCAGCAGGGAATATACAGTTGTATCCTAGGACACATTCCCTCCTAACTTTTACCAGGTCTCCAAGAAGTCTTGTGGGCATGCTTTCTCTATCAAGTGTCAACAGTATTCTACTTGAGAACCAAAGGAACATTGGGGTACGCTCACAAAATACTCCTTGGGCCCTCTTCTTTTCCAGGTGGAGTAAGCTATTCTCCTTGAGAGTGAACTGAACTTTCTGACCATATTAAAAAACAAAGGGAAGATATAAAACTTTATAGTGAATAAACATCTCATGTACCCCTCCTCTCCAAATAAAAGATGGATTGAGGTTAGCAAGCAAAGATAAGTCATGTGCATATTATGAATCATGATGAGAAGCACAACTCATCTCCCTGGTATTCTTCTGAAAACCCATGAGAAACCATTAGGCAAATCCAAATCAGGAAACATTCTGCAAAATATCTGACATTACTCTTCAAAATGGTCCAGTTCATAAAAAAAGGAAAAACTGAGAAACTAATGTAACATGACAATTAAGAGCAATGGGTATCCTAGAAGGATCCTGGAAAAGGAAAAGGACATTCTTTAATGAAAAAAAAAAAATGAAATCCCTGTAAAATCTGTAGGTTAGTCCATAGTAATATACCAATATCACCTTCTTAGTTTTGACAAATGTACCATATTTTTTTATAAACTAACATTAGGGAAAATTGGGTGAAGCACATATGAAAACTCTCTGTACTATCTCTGCAACAATTCTATAAATCAAAAATTCTTACAAAATAAAAAGTAAAAAAAAAAAATGGACTTTGTACATACCAAGTATATCAGATGATAATATACCAATATCACCTTCTTAGTTTTGACAAATGTACCATATTTTTTTATAAACTAATATTAGGGAAAATTGAATGAAGCACATATGAAAACTCTCTGTACTATTTCTGCAACAATTCTATAAATCAAAAATTCTTACAAAATAAAAAGTAAAAAAAAAAATGGACTTTGTACATACCAAGTATATCAGATGACTTAATTGAGATGTAAGAAGGAAAAAAAAAGTGAGCCATCCTTAGTCACAAAGAGATGATCACCTGGCACCTCCTATAAATATTTTGAAAAGAGTAGATACTTTTAAAGAAAAGCTTGTATACCACACAGAGATACTTCGCATATGAGGCTGCACTTAAGGAAATGTCAACATTGACGATGAGTTATATGTTTTTTCTTTACAAAAATAAGTATTCCAAAATTGCCAAAATTTTTTTACAACAAGTAAGAAGATTGTTGCTTTTCAAACAACCTGCCGCTTGGAGAGAACAATTTGAAAAGTGACATTTGTAAATATATCTATCTTAAGATAAATTTGTTGCTGAAAACAAAGTGTCACCTACAAAAATTCTCATATCAGCATGCTTTAAAAGCTTAGAATTCTAAATGTCTCATCTGATTACAAATCTTCCAAATGAAATTCTATGACTGGCTTTGAGCTTATTTTATAAAATTATTAAAACATAGCACTTTCCTATGCAAAAGAAAAAAACAAAACTGATGAACATTAGGGAAGCTCAAAACCTAGTGGCAAATTTAAAAAAGATATATATTTTCATTATTAGAGAATGGGATTGAAACATGAGTTTCAAGATTTAGTAAATGCAGTCAATGTGTATTTCTTCTCTTGGATCAATAAATTTTAACACTTGACTGTTCCAATAATGATAGTCATTAAACCAATAAACAGCATCTCAATAAAGAGTATTTAGAAACAGAAGTGTAAATCATTTTCTGGCATAAATCAAGGTACTCATGATGCATATGTAATCATATTGAAAGCACAAATAAATCTAATAAAATATTTGACAGTTTTTAGCTCCACTGATAAATAGAATAGAATGTTTTAGAAAATAAATTTTATTTATCTCATCCAATTGACTATCATGTTTTTGTCTACATTATATAATACAAATATATAATAATAATAATAATAATAATAACATACTTTGTGAGGATTTCATAAACACATAACTATTTATATAAAGTATAATTACCCTTTATTTAATGCAAAACTTATTTCTCAAAAACACACACACACAAAAAAAAAAATACACTTTGAAAGCACACACACACACACACACACACACAAAATACAAACACTTTGAAATAACTGCCTCTCATGAGCAATTGTTCTCCACTCTGAGCCATCATCCAGATCACTCTAATCTGCTTCATAAACTTCAACAGATGTCTAATATCAAGTGGAACATGGGTAGTGGCAAATTTTCCTTAACAGGGTTCTAATTCTTCTCTTCATGTAATTTCTTGATAGAGAACAGGAAAAGAAAACTGGTTTTAGGGAGGTTAACTCCCTAAACTTTTCTGGCTTACATCAACTCTTAAATTTACAGGTATGATTTGGGGATTATTATTCATTTTCTTTTACCTTGATGCGCTTTTTTTTTTCTGGGGAAAATAGCAGCTCTATATTTTCACTTTAAATGGAGTGGTCCTCAAAAATAAGAAAATGTACAATCAATGTAAATGTCTCAACTCATTTAGACACAGTTCAGATAGGAAATAATGACTCTAACATTATTTAAGGAGCAAAATCGGTCAGGAGGCAGGTCCATCCTACGTAATTCGCAAAGAGATGTTTTCCTGAATTGACAAGGTAACCTCAGCTAAGCCCAGGACAAGAAGGTGGAGCGCAGTCAGGCATCAGGGTATTGCAACCTGGAGCGGGTGTGCTTTGGTACAAAAGAAAATCATCATGCAAACTGCACGTGTCAACGTGGCACAGATTTTTAAAGAATGAACCCTCAGGCCCTGAAAAAAATTAATGAGTTCTGCCTCTCCTTTCTGTGACCTTTCTGTTAGGTTTTCCTGGGAATTTGTTTTCTTTGTTTCAGTCTGAGCTGTTCTGCGAAGAGTCTCAGTGGGGCAGTGAATCTGCAAAAGTGTTCTCATGGCACAGATTTTGCAATTGACCACTGAGTTTCTGGCTTTTGAGTACTTGAAGGTCTTGACCTAGACAAACTCGTGTAGAAGTCAAACACCGTCTCACTAAATCCAAGCCAGGGTTCCTCTTTCTAGGTGTTTTCCTCTCTGAAAGTTTCTTTTCTTTCTTTATTCACCTGCAAGGAGCCTATTTATCATCTCATTGTCACTCTCTTTTTGTTTTGTTGTTTTTCATCTTTCAAACCACACTTTCATTAACAGATCAGATGAATCCACTCAATATGTCACAAGAGAATAGAAAATAGGGACAGGAACAATGAACCTGAGGTCAGATAACGGGTCTAAAAATCTGGCATTGCCACTATCATGAGCTTGAGATCAAATTAATTGCATTTTGAGCCTCCGTTTCTTACTGTATGACATAGGGCTAAATAGCCTCTGCCTTGATTCTCACCGAAGTTGTGTAGATTGTGTTCCTGCATCCCTTCCCTGTGGTTCCCTCTCCCCATTCAATGCAGTCAGTGAGATTTGAGTGGGATCCAGATCCAGAGTGAGTCCCTGCTGGGTCTAAATTTATCAGCTAATTTCATCCCATCTGCTATGAAGGCTGGCTCCTGGATAGATAGTAATTTAGGATTATGTGAAGAGGCCAATTCTTCCCACCGCAATTGGTTGAGGGGTGGGTTTGAAAACTCAATTTGTCCAACCAGCATAAAAAGATGTCTGACTTCTTTTCCTCTTTCTTTAAATTCTATGTTATGTGGCTCTGAACCCTGGTCAGATATAAAGATTACTCAGAGGTTTGGCATTAATCATGGTAATATTCAAATTATCTAATATTCCTTAAACAATGGCCTTTGTAGCATTTACCCTGCAACACCCTTATTAGGAATTTCTATTAATTCAGTCTGAGCCCAACCCCGCAGGCAATCACAGGCCTTGCAAAAATATATTTTCTGCTTGTTCATCTATTTCTTACCAAATGATTCTGTTTTAGTTGACTTAGCTTAAAAACAATTCTATTTTTTTAAGAATTCAGAAACTATAAAATGAGAATATGAATTAGAAATAGTGAAGGAGGAGAGGATAGCAAAGTTAGAAATGTAGACTTGAGATAAAAGAAAGGGTAATTAAAACACACTCTGCATCTATACACATATGCAAAGAGTTGATGATACATTTTTATAAGCCAGAATAGTAAATTTGTTTTATATAAAATTTGAAATCTTATAATTTGTAGATATTCACCTATAGTACTTTGTTGAGAAACATTCTTTACTCAATCTTATTTCTTAAGGAATGCATGCTATATTATGGATAACTACCATCATCCACGGAGGGAAGTGTAGGTCTAAGATATTGGGAGACAGTTCTCATGTTTCTGTTCATCAGTGATAGCCTTTGTGTAGGAAGCAACCTTAGAAAATAGATACAGTGACTTCCTTTGGAGCAAAGGGCAGGTTTATATACTATTCAGTTTATTAAAGATAATGTCTCACTCTGGGCATGGGTCAAGCAGGTTTACTGCCAATAAAATATTTTGTTTCCTATCCTGGAGGTTCCCTTCTTCTAACAGAACTCCTTGTATGTGCAGAGAGGTGCAATCACCTGGCCTTCTCTGCATCCCGCTGTGGTAACTGTGTGGTTCAGGCAACCCTGATAAGAAAAGGGTAATTAAAACATACTCTGTATCTATGCACATATTGAAAGAGTAGATGATACATTTTTATAAGCCAGAATAGTAAATTTGTTTTATATAAAATTTGAAGTCTTATTATTTGAAGATATTCACCTATAGTACTTTGTTGAGAAACACTCTTTACTCAATCTTATTTCTTAAGGAATGCTTGCTATACAATGGATAATTACCGTCATCCACGGAGGAAAGTGTAGGTCTAAGATATTGGGAGACAGTTCTCGTGTTTCTGGTCATCAGTGATAGCCTTTGCGTAGGAAGCAACCTTAGAAAATAGATACAGTGACTTCCTTTGGAGCAAAGGGCAGGTTTATATACTATTCAGTTTATTAAAGATAATGTCTCACTCTGGGCATGGGTCAAGCAGGTTTACTGCCAATAAAATATTTTGTTTCCTATCCTGGAGGTTCCCTTCTTCTAACAGAACTCCTTGTATGTGCAGAGAGGTGCAATCACCTGGCCTTCTCTGCATCCCGCTGTGGTAACTGTGTGGTTCAGGCAACCCTCACAGATCATGATACTCTGGCTTCTGCTATTGCTGCAAATAGAAAAGCCATGTGTCAGTGGACGAGGAGTCTCATCTCTCCTACCAGCATGCATAAAACACTAGCAAGTTAAATTTGAGGAAGCAAGTAGAGTAAACTTTCAGACCCTTTACAGCTCTTGACATAATAGTCTGTATTTGTTTTATTTTGCCACATAACATATTATCCCAAATTCAGTGGCTTAAAACAACACCCATTTATTAGTTCTTTAGGTCAGAAGTCCAGGCATAGTGTGGCTAGGTTTCTGCTCAGGTCTTACAAGACACAATCAAAGTGTTGGCCAGGATTTGTTCATTTCTGGAATCTCCAGGAGTGAGGGAGAGGAATGCACTTTCAAGTTTAGTTTCTTTTTGGAAAAATTTAGTTTCTTGCAGATATAGAATAGAGGAACCCATTTTCTTGCTGGGGGCTGTTCTTAGCTCCTAGAGTCCACCCATATTCCTTGTCACATGGCCCCACCCATCTTCAAAGCCAGAACAGTGACTATAAATCAAATTGAATCCCTTTCACTAATTTTATGTTTGATATCCTTCACCTCTGACCTCTAGATCTGTATTCAAAAGGCTCATATGATTAAGTCAACCCACTAAGATAATCTCCCTATCTTAATATCCACTAACTAGGGACCTTAATTATATCTGCAAAATCTCGTTTCTGCAAGTTCCACCCATATTCAAAGGTACAAGAAAATATGTACAAGGGTGAGAGTTAATGGGAGTCATGGAATGACACCTCTACAGCATCCCGATATTTAGATATTTACCATCCTTGACTGTTCTGGAAAGCTCCCATATGTTTCTCCTATTACCACCACAGCACTTCACTTCTGACACAAGGTATGTGGCTTTTCCCCACATCAAGCAATTCTCCATGACAACAGCTAGATGTCCTACAATTCAATCCAAATTTGACACTAACTGGAGTTAGCAAAGACCCCCACAGGTTAAGGGCACAGTCCCACAGGACTCCACACCACCCCACCTTACACATTAGTCATAACCCCAGGTTGTCACCTGTGCTTCTGACCAACCAGCTATAAATCAAAGGTTCCTATGGTCACCCTCCTTGGGTTTGATAATTTGATAATCCACAGAACTCAGGGAATCACTTACTTATATTTACCAGTTTATTATATAATAACGGATGCGACAAAAGACACAGATGAACAGTCAGATAAAGACATGCATAAGAAGAGGTCCAAAAGGGTCTTGAGAGCAGGAGCTTCTGTTACCTTGTAGTTGGGGTGTACTACCATCCTGGCATGTGAATTTTTCCCCAAACACCATACTTAGGGAATTTTATAGATTTCATCACATAGGCATGATCAATCACTAGCCAATTCTCCAGCCTCTACCCCTCTTCTGGAGGATGGCAAGTGGGGCTAGAGGTTCCAAGTTTTTAAGCATGGCCTGATCTTTCTGGTAACTAGCCCAGAAGCCATCTGAGGGCCCACCAAAGTCACCTCATCAGAACAGGAAACATTGCTATCATACAGGACATTTTAAGGGAATATTACAATAAAAGATATGCTTAGTCCTCTTTTCACTCGGTAAATTATAAGTGTTTTAGGAGTTTTGTGTGAGAAACTGTGGGGCAAATATATATGTATACCTATAATAATAAAAGTGTAATATGCTAATTAGACCAGACTGGTGCCCAGGTGCCTGCTGGTTGCCAGAGGGAAGCCAGTGCTGTCAGCCAGGGGAAGGAAGGCCTACTCTTGCATGAATTTCATGCATCAGGCCTCTAGTATATATATAAAACCTCAAGTAGTTTACATGGAGGTAAGTTTTCAAGGAACAAGAATAAACTGCATAGTGAAATCAGTTATTAAAATAACACTATTCTGAAATGAAATTGAGCCAATTAATTACAGCAATAACTTAATTCAATAATTTTAGAAATAGTACAGCCAGTGTTGCTCAGTGGTTGGGTCTTGACCTATGAATCAGGTGGTCACAGTTCAATTCCCAGTCAGGGCACATGCCTGGTTGAGGGCTCAATCTCCAGTAGAGGCATGCAGGAGGCAGACGGTAAATGATTTTCTCTCATCATTGATGTTTCTATTTTTCTCTCCTTCTCCCTTCCTCTTTGAAATCAATAAAAAAAATGTTTTAAAGAACCAAGCAAATAGCCTAATGATGAAGACAACAGAGAGTGGTGGTGGCACCTAAGATTAACTAGAAAGACATGCAATGCATCATGTTAAAAACACTACACCTGACACAAAACATATTTTCAGATTGCAAAGAAGCAGTTCTAAGTTGTAACCTGTAATATATCTTTATGTCATTTAAACTATCTCCTATTGTCATCTCACTTGGACTTTAGATTACACTTGTCAGTGAGTTCAAGTTCATATGTCTTAGAAAACATATGGAGCATAGTAACCAAGCAAAAGTCAGATACGATTCAAATAAAGCTTATTATTAGTTTTCAATTTTTATTAGTTTCTTGGTGATATTTCTTTTCAAATTCAGTTGATGGTTATATTGATATTCAAATTAGAAATTAGTGTTGAGCTTCTGACAAAATTGATTCAAAAATCAATTAGAATTTCACATTTAAGTTTAATTTATAAATGTTTTGTATCAAATGTCTAAGCTTGTGCTGAGTCAACTTATAAGAAATGGAGAACCTATGAATTTAATTAAATCTAATTTGATGCTGACAAAACATATTTTGTGTCAGTGCCATGTTAACTGTCTACTCGAAATCTCTTAAAATTTTACAGACATCTCAAAATTTATTACTTCCTCAAAGTCAAGTCTTCCTTAATTCAGTAAAAGGCATCCCACACATTGGTGAAAAATTAGTTATTGGTGAATTCTCTCCTTCTTTAACTCACCATAACTAATCATAAAGCATGGCCTGTTGATAGCACCTCAAATATAGCATCTCAAAATCTACCATCCTTGTTCTGGTCATAATCATCTCTCACTTTGAATTGTACAAAACCATCTTCATTACATTTCTGTTCCATTCTTGAGCTTTTCCCTCCATTCTCCAAATCCCACAAAGGTTTTCTTCTTACCTACTAATCAAACAGTCACCACCTCACTTAAAACCCTTTAATGGCTTCTTCATCACACCAAGTGCACTTCTGCTTGAGGGCTTTGGTGTCTGATGTCCCCTCTGCCTGGGACATCTTCCCCTAGATGTCCTCTTGGTGCCCTATCTCATTGTGCTTAGGTATCATTCAGGTCCCTTCCTCAGTGAGATTTTCTATAACATCCTACCTAAACAAATGGCTTCCCTACATCTCCTAACTTCTGGATTTCCTCAGCACCTCTATGTATCATACTATATTTATATCTTTTACTTATTTATTTTATTTCTTGTTTGTCTCCTCCTCCAGAATATAAGCTTAATGATGATAAAGGTTTAGCCTACGTTTCTCCCTGCTAGAATATCTTGCTCTCATTCTTGTTATGGTAATCCTACCTCTTTTCATAACACTCAGTTTAAATATAATATATCCTGGGAGAATAAGTCTTTTTTGACCACTCCACCTAAAGTCAGTTAATGTTAATGTCTTATCTTCTTAGTCATTTTAAAAAACCATAATAGTATAACCTAAAATCATTTCCCATGGCTGGATCCCCCACAAATTAGCTAAATATTTTTCAAATGACTAACTGAATAAGTAAATGAAGGAATGGATAAAGTGTAGAATAGAAATCATAACTAACTAAAGATCGGCTTAGTGAAAAATTATATATAAATAAATTTGCTATAATATATACATTTTAAAATCCACGTATTGATTTAATTTTTCCAGTAACATTACATTAGTTTTAACAATAAACCTTACACACAAAGATCCCGTGTTGTGATACTTGGAATACGTCTCAAAATTAAATTCCCATTCTAATTCCTATTAGCTATGCAGCCATGGACCAGTCACTGAACATTAATTTCTTTACTAATATAGCCAAGATAATTATATCTTCATTATAAGTTTAAATGTGGTAACATTCAATTAATGGTTTTGTTTTTGTTGTTAATAGTGTAAAAGAAAGTGCTCATAGAGGTGGGTGAAAGCTCTTTTGAATAAGAAACAAAATACATGCTCACACAGCACTAAGCACCCTGGGGGAAGATAAGTTATAAAGATTAGGGTTTGCATAATTGGGGTAACTCATAGCTTGCGTTAACCTTATGAAGGGCAGACATTTTTCATAGGTGTTGAGAATAATGTTAAAGAACACCAAAACCTAAGCCCTAACAATCATGAAAGTTAGTATGGATTATTAAGCTAATTAAAACACTGGGGCTCTGGAGACCTGAATTTTAATACACATTTTGCCACTAACTTATAATGTAACCCTAGGCAAGAGAGCAGGTCCCTTTATTCTTTGCTTTCTTCATCTGTGAAGTGAGCATTACCTTTCAGAGGTGGTTGTGCTGCATAGCAATGAACTGCTGTAAAATACACTGTGAGAATGGCATCCTTATGATAATTGTAAAAAAGTAAACTAAAAGGGATGCAACATAGTTAAAAGAAGCCTGCAGATAGGTTACATCTTATCTCTTTAATTAGTTTATTGTTCACAAAGGGAGTGGATCCCTTTTTGCTGTTTCTATGTAGTTTGCATCTCCCGACCATCACTGCCACCACTCCCCTTTCAAACAGCATTCAACAGTAAAAGATAAAATTTGGAGAATATTCCAACAACATAAAGACTAGAATATTTATGGCCAGCAAATGTTAATTAAGATCATGCCTCTACCTAATTTACTTAAAAATGTGAGGAACACAGACTTACTTCCACCAGAGCACTCATATGTATTGCTCGTTAATTAAAGCTCTGATGTTAGCCTACTGTTACTCTTGACTGAGACCCCAAGAAGCATAACTTGGAAGTAAGATTATGGTACTAGATGATGAATGAGTGTAGCACTCCCCTTGCTAAGTGCTGTACCAGAATATAAAATGGATGGATGTCATCATGGTGTAAAATATGGGCTTGGGTTTAAGATAAATTAGTCTACCTGTGGCACATTGCAAATTTCTTTACAAAATTAATTTATTTTACCTGCCAAATTACTGCACATTTATTAATTTTTTCAGGTTATTCATTTTATTAAGAGAAATTTTCTGTAGAATAGTAAGGTGATTTTGATTGCTATTTTTATTTGATTACATTATAACTTTAAATTCTGTTTTGAAATCTTGCAAATTTGCTATCAACATGAAAAGATAAGAGCAGGATTCAGAAAGTTCTTATTCATTTATATTTAAACACCTTAAGCAAAAAATATATTTCTACTCTTTAGAAAAACATCTAGGTTAATGTCTATAAAGTTCAAACTATATTCAAGAATGACTCATACCTTTCAAAAGAACAAAATTTATTTTTCCTATTAATTCACACTTAGATGGTTTATTGTAACACAGTCATAGATTACTGATTTGGGTATATTCTTTTATAGTATACTAGAGGCCAGGTGCACGAAATTCGTGCACTGGGGGTGTGTGTCCTTCAGCCCAACCTGCACCCTCTTCCATCTGGGACCCCTCAGGGGATGTCTGAGTGCCGGTTTAGGCCCAATCCCACAGGGCCTAAACTGGCAGTCGGACATCCCTCTCACAATCTGGGACTGCTGGCTCCCAATGGCTAGCTTGCCTGCCTGCCTGATTGCCCCTAACCACTCTGCCTGCCAGCCTGATCACCCCCTAACTGCTCCCCTGCTGGCCTGATTGATGCCTAACTGCTCCCCTGCTGGCCTGATCGCCCCCAACTGCCCTCCCCTGCCAGCCTGGTTGCCCCTAACTACCCTCCCCTGCCAGCC
>NW_005357846.1:3959590-3976704 GCF_000412655.1 Myotis brandtii | reverse complement strand
GCAATTTGGGGTGAGCAGGCCAGCAGGGGGGCAGTTGGGGACGAGCAGGCCAGTGGGGAGGGAAGGTTGGGCCGAGCAGGTCAGCAGGGGTGGGCATTTGGGGGCGAGCAGGCCGGCAAGCTGAGTGGTTAGGGGAAGAGTGGAGAGGGTGCAGGCCAGGCTGAGAAACAACCCCCATCCTGTGCACAAATTTCATGCACTGGGCCACTAGTTAATATATAAACCCAATTCTCTGGTATTCAGAGGTTGCACTTGAAATCCCAGTGCCACAATACATAGTATTATTTCATAGTCAAAGGAATGCCATTTTTCAACTATATGTATTGCAATGCTAAGCTTTAGACATATGCTAGCTCCACATTCATAAAGTTAATAATAAAGCCTTACGTATTAACAATCCTAGAGCCAGATTTTTTTAATCCTTGAGCTAGGTTACCTTTCAATGTAAGCCCTACAAGATTTTTATGTAGCCCAAGGCCAGGTTCTGCTTTAATCAAATGAGAACATACATGATCAGACAGGTTGATTGTGAATCAAGCTAATTATTCATTTAGAAAGTAATTATGTAAATAATTACTAATCTATTCAGTCATTTAGTGTTATGATTATGAAGGACACAATGCATCATAGTCAATCTTTTGCTATAATGAAAAGTGAATAGAGTAAAATGAAAAGTGATTCATATATAGTGATTGCTAATATGTAAAATAAACATGTAAAAAAGACTACAGAGAAAGTAACCAACAACAGTGAAAAATATTGCTGATTCTTAAAATTTTCTGTAAGTTGATCACATTTTAAAAGTTAAAAAATGTAAATAGAAGAATAGATATAAAAGTAAAAGCATAGTAAAAATGTAAATATCATATATTATAAGCTGATATTCTGCCTACAGTATATAACGCATTTTTTAATCAAGGTTTTGAAAATAGTTTTATAACTTAGGTATAGATTTATGCATAAAGGCCTTACCTCTGTAAGTCCAAATCTTCAAACTTTGGGTTTCTAAACTCTTATATGTTTTATTTTGCATTTCTGAAATAATACTTTTTAAAATAATTATTATTAATAGTGTTGTTTTAAGGTATTCTTGAACCACTATCCAATCTATAAAATAAAGTATAATCTTTATGAGTTAATATCCTATATAATAAAAGGCTAATATGCAAATCGACCGAACAACAGAACAACCAGTAGCTATGACGCACACTGAACACCATGGGGCAGATAATCAATGCAGGGGCTGCCCCCTGGTGGCCAGTGTGCTCCCACAGGGGGAGCACCACTCAGCCAGAAGCCAGGCTCATGGCTGGTGTGCGCAGTAGTGGTGGTGGGAGCCTCTCTCGCCTCTGTGTCTGTGCTAAGGATGTCCAACTGCCAGCTTAGGTCTTCAGTCAGACATCCCCCGAGGGCTCCTGAACTGTGAGATGGCACAGGGTGAGCTGAGGAACCCCCTCTCCCTGAGTGCATAAATTTTGTGCACCGGGCCTCTAGTGTATTAATAAACATATATACATTTGTTTATATATGTATATAATAAAATCAAGTGTATATATGACAATCTGTGTTTATACTTGAAATTATTTGAACTATTCTTCAAGTCTTCAAGTTTTCTCTAAGTATTTTGTTTAACATTAGTAACTGATTGCATTGGATACCTGTTCCTGCATATTTACCAATTACTCAGTAGAATTCACATATCTGCTGTTAAAGTAGACGCCTCGAGAAAAACATCAGCGACTTCATGGAATAAATAGAGGAAAGAAATGGAAATCTATATATCTTCTGAATGAGGTATTATATTTTACAATACTTTTCTCACACAAAAAAAAACTTTCTGTAAAGGAATAAAAGGTAGTAAAAAGTAAGATTATGGATACCCTTAAAGACTTGTTATTATTTTTTTATTTTACATTGCTTATCCAACTGCAACATATTTATGTGTTTAAATCATGCTTATCTTTCATTACATGTGGTCAGAAGATCATCCAAAGCTTGTTCTCAGATCCCTTTTCAATCTCATTGCAGCCACAGCCAAAGAAATCCTAACATGTCAATTTGTTCAATATGTATATATGCCCTTTATATACTTACCACACTTAACATAACCTCCTTTGAAAATAAAGAACATTGGCAAGATTTATGGTATATCCTTCACCAATATTTATTCTAAAGCAAACATTTTAAATATGATAAACAATATTACATATACGTAATTATGTGCATTATAGTATATTCTATGTATCATATAACATCATATATTAAAATTTATGTTATAAATATATACTGTGCATAATTTTGAAGGAAAAGTCATGTTATATTTTATTTTATATGTTTTCAAAATTTTTAAGTTAGCTCCCTTTTTATCTATTGTTGGCTTCTTGAAGAAAAGTCTACTGTGTACTGCTATGTAACATTCATTTGCAGATTTTAGCAGAGACAAAGAGTAGTTATCTCATAAATACTCAATGATGCATGATCATTTTCTGCTCAAACATTTACCAAAACTATATCATTAGTATATTGAAACATAAGCAGAGATGCTACATAAATTTTAAAATCTCTTGACAGTATATAGAGATATGTCTGCCCTCTATCAATATTAGTAGTACATTTTCTAAGGATATTCAAAGTTATATTAAGGTTTTTGCTTATTTGTTTGTTTATTTGTTTGTGTCTGTCACATTTCCATTGGGAATCTGGTAAATTTTGCCTCCTCTGTGGAAGACTGGGGAAATGGCTATGTTTCAGTAATAAGGAGAGGGTCTTGGGAGAGTTTACTAGGTCAGTGCTTCATGATCCCTGACAAAACTGATTAGTAAAAGTGAATTTTCAAACTCTACTACCTTGGAAATAATTAGGAAAATAAATCCAGGGTCTGAGGGAAAAAATGTAATATGAACATTAATATAGTATTTATTTTTCTATTCTCCTATTTTATTTTTCTTGTATCTATGTAGTTTGGCATCATGTAGTTTCAGTTATAGGTCTTCATTCTGGATAAATATAATCTCAAAAGGTTTATAAAATATTAGAGGCCCAGTGCATGAATTCGTGCACCAGTGGGGTCCCTTGGCCTGGCCTGCACCCTCTCGCAATCCAGGACCCCTTGGGAATGTCAGACTGCCAGTTTCGGCCTGATCCCCAGGCCAGGCGGAGGGACCTCACTAGTGCATGAATCCCTGCACCAGGCCTATAGTACGCACATAAGATCTTTGGTTAATCTCTTCCTTCCCTACCCCCTCCCCCTTTTCTCTGAGATTCATCAGTCTGTTCCATGTTCCCATGCCTGTGCATTGAGCATCTGCCCCCTGGTGGTCAGTGTGTGTCATAGCTACTGGTCGAACAGTTGAATGGTGGACCAGTCACTTAGGCTTTTATATGTATAGACTAGAGGCCCGATGCACAAAATTCATGCAAGGAGCTTGGCCCTTGCAGCCGTGGCAGCTTGCCTCAGCCCACTCAACCCCATCTTTGTCTGGAAGGTCATCCGGAAGGATGACTGAAAGGTCATTCGGCTATCTGGTGTAATTAGCATATTACGATTTTATTATTATAGATTATTAACTGTACTTTTAGAAAATCTATTTTCCAGAGTCTTTAATGAATAAGACAGTGTGCAAATAAAGAGACTGAGTGGAGAATTATCGTGGTTATACAGATCATCTAAAGGGGGTGGGAAATTATGGCAGGAGTAGGAACTCAGGCCTGAATTACCCAGTATGGCTATTACATTGTTCAAGTTTTCCAGTTTCTCTAAAAACTATATTCTACATGGAGAGTACTGATACCACCAAATTACCACTTCAGTTTTTTGCTTTGTTTTGTAAGTACAAAATAGTTTACTGGACTTCATTGCCACTTATTTGTAGAAGTTTAAGCCCAATGTTACTAGCAAAATATCTATAATAAAAAATAAAGTCCATATTTATAGATTTAAACAATTGACAATATTAAGGGAATATTTAGAAAAATGTGAAAAGTTACCATAAATCTCTAAAACAAATGATTTTATCACAAACTATTTTCCTGTTCTGTACATACAAACATGTTTGACATCATTACAATCATATATGTTATCTTCTATATTCCACACCTTTAAAGTAACTTAAAACCTGTGTCTTTGATTTTCATTCTCAATAATGATTTTTAATGTTTTAAAATGTTTTGTCCTACATGTTTAAAAATGAGATGCTGTGCATAATACATAATAACTATGTACAGTGACAGGTGGTTATTAGACTTATCATAGTGATCATAATCTAAGGTATATAAATGTTTAATCACTATCTTATATACCTAAACTAATATAATAGTGTATGTCAAAATTAATAAAAAATTCTTGAAAACCAAAGCTGATTATTTTTATAGTACCTTGATAGAATCAACATGAATAGACCATCAAGACTTTTACTTAATATATTTAAATAGCAATGGATATTTACTGGTGTGCATAATGGTATTGTACTTTGGTAAACAGTGAGTATGTGTGTGCCTGTAGACGTGTGCTTACATATCTCTATTGCAAGTGTCAACATAAAATATTTATAAATAAATATAACTAAATATTTAAAAATATAGAAAACTTATAAAAGTCAGCAGCAAAAAATAAACAATCCAATAAATAAATGGGACATACAAGAGGACATACAAATGGCCAACATGTATATGAAAAGATGATCAACTTCACTAGCTATTAGGGAAATGCAAGACAAAACCACAATGAGATACCACCTCATACCTTTTAGGATTGTTATTATCAACACGAAAAATAATAAATTTTGGAAAGGTTGTGGAGTAAAAGGAATATTCATATACTGCTGGTGGGAATGTAAATTGGTATAGCCACCATGGAAAACAGTAGGGAGATTCCTTAAAAAATAAGAAAAACAGAGTTACCATATGACCCAGCAATCCCTCTTCTAAGTATTGATACCCCTTTGTTCATTGCATCATTAATCACAATAGCCAAGAAATGAAAACAACTGAAGGGTCCTTTGATAGATGATTGGAAAAAGATGTGGTATGTATATACAACGGAATCCTACTCAGCCATTGGAAAAGATGACTGTCAATTGCTACACTATGGATGGATCTTGAGATTATCATGTTAAGAGAAATAAGTCAGACAGAAAAAGTCAAGAGCCATATGATTTCACACATATGTGGGATATAAAACTGAAAGCAACAAATGAATAAATGAGAGAAACAAACAAAACCTCATAGACACAGACAGCAGTAAGGAGGTTACCTGAGGGAAATGGGGGGAGGAAGTAGGAAAGGGGTGAAAGGTGTCATATATATGGTGACAGAAGATGATTGACTTTGGGTGGCAGGACACAATGCAATACACAGAATGTATTATAGAATTGTACATTTGAAACCATATAATTTTATTAACCAATATCACCCTAATAAATTTAATAAAATGAATATAGTAGACTATTTCACATAATACAGTTGTGAAACTCTCTTAGAAACTTTCAAGGAATTGTCATAGTTCATAATCTCATAATTAAGCCATGAATCTGTATGATCTGATCCTCTCAGCTCTTGCTTTCTGCAGCGCATATTTGTTTTCATGGGTACAATGCCTTTCAAGATGGCTTAGAACCACCTGTCTTCTTCAGCAACCACCTGGTACATGGGAAAGCTTTGTATCACCAGTATGCCCAACAATGGAAGTTTAGCTTACTTTTCTACTGCCCTTATTCCTTATTTTAAACTGTAGCTGGCAGCCTTCCGCATCTTTAGAATTAAATAGTTGAAAGGCAGGCAGCCATCTCTTTTCACATGCCCTCCAAACTCCAGAGACCATGACAATATCCTCCAAGAATTCACAGGGGACCACCCAGTGTGGCTCATTGGTTGGGCCATCACCCTATGAACCAGGAGGTTACAGTTCAATTCCTAATTAAGACACATGCCCAGGTGGTGAGCTCCATCCCCAGTAGGGGGCGTGCAGGAGGCAGTCAATGATTCTCTCTCATCACTGATGTTCCTATCTCTCCCTCTCCCTTCCTCTCTGAAATCAATATAGATTTCACATGGGCCTCTACACAGGGCAAGAGCCGTAAGCCCATTAGTTTTTATAGTATAACAAACATCCATTATGGGATGGACAGCAAATATCTTTCTCTACAAACACTTTCAATGTTTATGAATGGTTCTCTTTAATCCTACTCATTGTGTTTGAGAACACCGGCACCCTGACCACAGAGATAAGAGAAGAAATCACAAAGAATTTTCTTGAATATCTACTACTTCATAATCTCAAGTATTCCCTTTTAATTCCAGTATTATCCTAGATGGGCTTGTAGGGGGCAGTGAGTGGGAGAGACACAGGATAGTGTCTTGGTATTTTTTGGGACACTCTGGAGGAAAGAGTCTGACAGTTTAGTGCCATCATCTTTAGAATTTGACAGCATTTATTATGTTATCCTTAAAAAAAAAAAGACAAATTCCATTTAACATTGCATTTCTGTCTATGCATCCACTTGTATATTTATATATTTACATTTATTTTGATAAAAAGATATCGGTTGAATTTGTGGCACTCATTGGATTAGTAGAGAATTCAGTCCACTTGAACTAGCCAATGAAAGAGCTAAATATGGAAAACTATAAAGAGACTATACTTTCTTGGTCATTACGTGGCTATACTTGTCTCAAAATGTGGCTTCACTTTTAGTGTTAGGTCTTCAATTTATATTCAAAGTTGTAAATATGAGAGTTAATCTTACCTTTGAACATTCATAAAAATTTCTGGATTTCAATGATTTATAACTTTGAGCAAAATCCCTTTGGCTATTTTTAAGCTAGAAGCAGGAAATAAGAGCATTTTTCCAATTTTAAGTTCAATTAAACTTGGTATGCTTCAATAATTCAGAAACCAATGAACTTTAAAAACTGAAGATTTTTATGGGTCCAATTTACTCCCATTTAATATTAGTTCAGAAATTTAAGCAACATATTTTTTAATTATTGAAAAGCAATATGTTACAAAAATTGTTCTCTGGGGTTTGTTTAATATAACACTGGGTGATTATATTTCAAATATAAAATATGATATTAAGTAAAGCTTATGTATTTTGTAGTACAGTTTGAGCAAAGGGATTAGATGTATATAGTTGAGATGTTATGTTAAGATATGGAAAAGTAAAAATCTTTATTATACCAAAACCTTTAAAAATAATAATTAGCATAAAATGAGAATATGCTGATATATTGGTTTATAATATTTTAAAATAGTACTTGTACTGATTTTATATTCCACATTATATGTAAATATTTAAAAGACTATGTTTAATAAAGTATACATTTTACAGTACATTTTTAATAATATAACTCTAGAATATCATTGTCCAATAGAACTGTCTATAATGATGAAAATATCTGATACCTGCATATTAATACAGCAGCTATGAGCCACATATAGTTATTCAGAACCTAAATGAGACTAGTGAAATTGAATAACAAATAACAGAATGTTTATTTTTATTTAATTTTAATTAATTAAAAGATTAATTTATTCTGACACATGTGCCTAGTGGTTATCATATTGGACAATTAAGCTCTAGAATGAAACCATCCTTAACATTCTTCTAATATTTGCTTTTGTATCCTAGAAAATTACATTAATTATAATACTTTGCAATCTTCAGAGACACAGAATATTAGGAGAGTCAAAGACTACTATAGCATATCATTATTTTCAAAATGAAACTTGAAAAAAAACAAATTAATGCTGTATATGAAAGGGCAGCACATATCATTAATATCTCCAAAATCTGCCAATTATTGATGCCAATCATTACTATGAAACAGGACTCTATAACCCCATGCAATACAAGTTTTGCAGAATTGTACAATTCTATATAGAAATTTATGTCAGAAGATTATCATATAAATCTAGTATTTTAAATTGCAAAAGTGCAATTGTTTTTAGATACTTCTGTTTTTCCACTTCCATCTTCCTACCTCTATATAAATGTCTTTGCGTGTTTTTACATATTTATAGCTATTTAAATTAAGAAATTAGTAAGGTAAAAAATACTATAAATTTGGAAAATGTAAACAGCTTGTTTCTTCCATAACACATGTGTTCTCTACAGGGGAACTTTGTAGTGCTGACTCGCAGAAGATCCCAGAACCAATCTGCCCCTGGGACTGTCTGTCTTGTTCTTCCTTCCAAAGACGAATATTTTCTGTACTCTGCCAAACACCAGGAAGATTAGATTCATTCAAGGACAAATTATTTAAAAGAACCTTTTGCACACCTCCTTTCAGAGACTATGTATTTTCTTCAGTTTCTTTTTGGTTTTCTTGTATTCTATAGTGATTTCCAGGATAAAAACTACAAAAGCAAGTACAAAATAACATTTCAAATATTTGACTTAATGGTGAAATTAGTTGGGAAAGTGTGACACAAAATTCAGTACATTCATTTTTATTAGTGTTAATACTAGTTATATCTTCTTTATATGATTGCTGTTGGTATTAAATAAGCTAATATAAATTAAACACTGGTAATAGCACCTGGCACATACTATTATTACTGATCTTTTTGTTTAAGGTAGAATCATTATGTAGGCACTGTTAAATTTTACTCTCAGAAAAGTGTTAGGGATGAATTAGGATCTTTGCTAAAAAGATGTACGGAGTGTGCTTCAAAGAAGAAATAGTACTTTATAATTTTTTGAAAATATTTTTAATGATTTCAGAGAGGAAGGGAGAGGAAGAAAGAGATAGAAACATCAATGATGCACACCCCACACTGGGCATTTGCCTTGACTGAGAATCGAACCATGACCTCCTGGTTTATAGGTTGTTACTCAACCACTGAGCCATGCCAGTCAGGCAAGAACTAGTACTTTACATAAATGCATAATTTTGTTAAGAAAAATATAAATAACAAAAATTAGTGTTGTCTGTCATATACTCAAATAACCTCAGGGGGCCTCCTTCATTGAAGTAAGAGGGGTTTTTTTGTTTTGTTTTGTTTTGTTTTGTTTGTTTTTATTGATTTTAGAGATGATGGGAGAGGGAGAGATAGAAACATCAATGATAAGAGAGAATCATTGATCAGCTTCCTCCTGCACACTCCACACTGGGGATCGAGCCCGCAGCCTGGGCATGTGCCCTGACCGGGAACCAAACCATGACCTCCTGGTTCATAGGTTGATGCTCAACCATTGAGCCATGCTGGCCAGGCTGAAGTAAGAGTTTTAAGCTATTTCTCTAATAATGGAAATTGATTTGTCCTGATCCACCCATGTGCCCTGGCTCATTCAATGCCATGCTTGTGCAAGAGTGCTGACTAGCATTGGGAGAGCATACCCACTCCCAATCATAATTAACTCGGCTTCATGGACAGTTGGCTAAATCTTTCAAGTCTTTTGTCTAACTTTCAGTCTAGGTAAATCAAGAAAGCATGAGAACTTTTTAAAATTCTGGTTATTTCTTTCAGTTAGCAAGCTATGGGTTGTTTTCCTGTCTTTCTTATAAAACTTTCTTAATTATAATAAAGAAATATGTTGGCAGAATAATATTTGTACTATGTAAACTAAAAGAATTCTTATGTAATAGTTTTATACTACTTATTATTCAAAAAAATTTTAAGAGAATACTAATTGAGTGATTACTTTATAGTTTTAGGATGAATATGTAAATGCCATTATACTCTTCTCTATTTTATCCAAAAGTAGAGCATTTGTTCTTGAAAATAACACACCAATTACAGTGAAATAATATTTTCATGAAGTCAACTGTTCAAAGAAACCATGAGAAAACAAAATAATTTATTTACTTCAAGAAACTTAAAATCAAGTTGATATTAAAACACACTCACAGAAAACATTAAAAATAATAATGTTGTATGCCATAGGTATCAACTGCTTACTTCAGATATTAAGTATAAAAAAGGTGGGACTTTATCTAGGTGGTAAGAGAATTTAGAAACATCCATGGAAGAGTGAAGTCATGGAGAGTAATGTAAACGGTATATTATATCAAGGATGGAAGGAGGGTGGCAGATTTGGTATACACTACACAGTCAAGGGTTCTGTCAGGAAGAAGGCTGACTAAGGAAAGCAGACTGATCTTTTTTTTTTTTTATAGACCAGTATTTTTATTTTTTTTTTATTTTTTAATTGAAATTCTTTATTGTTTAAAGTATTATATGTCTCCTTTACCTATGGGAGTTTTTAATAACACTTCTAGAAATTATAGTAACAAATAGGCAGACATTGAAATTTTAAGGTGGGATTATTCTACATTGTTACTATCTTCAGGAAATTAGGTGGTTAAAAGCAAGGTGTATTTGAATAGAGAGACATGAAGGAGGGATACAAATTTGGAAGTAGTAGGTGTTACTATTGTCTTTCACTTTAAAGCTGTTATTTGACAAAGTTCCTTTACATATTGAACTCATATGATTGAGGAAGACTGACATGTGACTTATTTAGAGTTGAGGTAATAGGAACATGAAAGAAGAGATAAATAGAAAGGGTTTTTTATTTGTTTTATTTTGTTTTGTTGATGGGGGGTGTGGGTTTTTTTGTGGGTTTGTTTGTTTGTTTCTTTGCTTTTTATAGCATAGACAAGGCATGGCAACAAGATAACTGTTATTTGACAAAGTTCCTTTACATATTGAACTCATATGATTGAGGAAGACTGACATGTGACTTATTTAGAGTTGAGGTAATAGGAACATGAAAGAAGAGATAAATAGAAAGGGTTTTTATTTGTTTTATTGGTGGGGGGGTTGTGGGTTTTTTGTGGGTTTTATTGTTTCTTTGTTTGCTTGCTTTTATAGCATAGACAAGGCATGGCAACAAGATAACCACAGATAGCTCTGAAGTGATAAGAGAAATAGCAAGAAAAACAGAAACTAGTTTGACAAGAAATTTTTACTTATTTCCAGCGAGTTCGACGTGGAAGCAAAATATTAAAGTATAAATTCTTAGTACCTAATTAAATCTTTGCAACTTCATATATATTAGAAAGGTCAAGGCTAGAGAGGAGAATAAGTAATTCCCTAAGAATATCTTGAGAGAAAGAAAGAAAGAAAAAAGACTGTAGGAAATTTCTTTCTGGAGAGAAGGAATGAAAGAATTTGGAAAAACCAGAGAATTTTAGGGCTATAGATATATCCATAGATATAATGAAACAAACAAGCAAAAAAATTAGCAAGGAGCATGACTAATAGCTTGGTCAAAGTTTCAAAGATTCTGAATTTAAATGATTGAAAGAGGCCTTTTAGGCTTGGAAGAACACTGTTAATGATCTTACTGTGTGGACTTTTGAGATCCCAGAGTGCAATAGAGATTATGAAGTGAATGATGGTGAGAATATTGTGCCAGGCAATATCAGAATAAAGGCAAAAAATAAGAAAGAAATGATATAGCAGCTTTATGGAGGCAGGAAGGTTTAAAGGCAACAAGATAAAAGAGTGAGACTCAACATGCTAGAAATATTGGAACAAACAGATAAACACAAGGTCCCTTAGGGGGGCAGAGAAAACAAGTTCAAAACCAGAGGAAGGAAATACCTTTTTTCTCACACATTCTTGATATAATCTCCTAATTAGACTTCACTGTCAGTATAATACCAAACAAAATATTCTTTTAGGTAATCACTTACACAATAATAATTAAGTAATTTTATTGATAACATTTGAACAATATGAAAAAAGGTAAAGGTAACATTTCAATCCTCCTGGAAACACACACACGCTTAAATCAAAATGAGTTGCACCATCATTCATATTTCCACGTAGCATTTTAGATCCCAAAGGTGAGCTCAAAGGGCAAGTACTCAAACCAGTGATAAAGAAAATGCTGTTCAAAGGATTCTCATATTACTAAGTCATATTTTTATATTCATATCCTGATGCTTATAAAATTGCCTTTTTCAAATAACACTCTTCTTAAATGGAATGCATAGTGTGTCGTTCTTAATAAAAAAAAAATGCTCTCTGATTTCACTAGTTTTATCCCAAAAAAAAAAAAACATGCTCTCTGATTTCACTAGTTTTATCTTATATTTGTTGCAATAGTTTTCATTTCCTTCTAACCACTTAAGGTGAGAAGACCTTCTTGTGAGGAAGGCTGCAAAGAAACACTTAATCCTAGTAGAACAACAAAGCCCTATATGTCTCAGTTAATAGAAGAGTGTGGCAGGTAAGTTCTTTCCCCGGCAGTACTTCTCTGTAACAGTTAACTGCATAGTATTCACTTTATAATGCATTCACACCAGTTTTTGTTTCTGAGTTAAACAGCTTTGGCAATATTAATAACCCATTAAGACTGGAAAAAGCTCTTTAAAAACAAAGAGGTGGGTTTACTAGTATATCAGTAACATCAAGTCACTGTTCCAAAAGAAGGCTTAAATAATAGTCAAATTGAAATTTACCTTCTAAACTTCCCTTGTGTCAAAATCCCTGGAGGACCAATTTTCTTAAATTCTTAGACCTAATTGTAACTACTCTTTCATGTTATTGAGAGATAGCTTGAAGTTCTGGTGTAAAAATATAGATCTCGACCAGCCTTAATTTCTCTTAATTTCTCAGGACACTGAATATTTACAAGAGAGTTGTATTTATTTTTCCCAAGTTGTAAAGCACGTAATATTGACTAGAAAATGCTGTCTAATTACCTATCTATGGTCCATCCACTTACTCTCCCAAGGAACACAAACATCAGTATGTCAATTCATTATCATCAGAAACATACTTTTTAAATAGGATTGTTATTACTAATCATTTTTAGCTCTGGTCCATAGTACAAAATTTTTGTTCTCAGATTTAACTAAATTTAAATACTTTGCTTCAAATTAGTGGCATTGGCAAAATATTGCCACAGTGCCAATCTGCTTTTCAGGGCTAAAAATAATTTCATATATTTACTTACAATATGACTGATGCAATAACTTTCAAGAACTACTTTGAAAATAAAGAGAAGGGTCATTCCTCATTATAACATAATATACTTTTCAGTTTGCATACCAATGTCCTGTGGCTAAATCTTTTTTTCAATTAAATTAAAAGACTGTGTTCCATCTAATGATTTAAAGGTATTGGATAGACAGTGCTTGGCACAAAATAGTTACTTAATAAATATCAGTATTATATTTGAAAAAAAATTTCAAAGTGATATGATTTTCTCAGCCTAATCAAATCAAATTTTCTTTTCATTAAATGTAAAGAATATGATCTCACTCATTTGTGGAATATAATGAACACATAAACTGATGAGCAAAAACAGATCCAGAGACATAGAAGCTTTGATCAGATGGTCAAACACCTATGTAATACCTTAATCAATAAAGAAAAAAAAAAGAACATTGGTTTTTACAAAGAAAGAACAATTACTGGTATCTAATAAAATTCTACAAAGTAAACATTTTAGATACAATATTAGATAAAATAGATAATATTTGATAAAATATACTAAAAAAATTGAATACAGTTTTATTCACTGTTAATTTTCATAAGGCACTTATTTATTTATTTATTCATTTATTTATTTATTTAGTATGAAATTACTGTAGTGAGGAAGAAAAGTACATAAGAATGTGAACTCCTATAAAACAAGCTGTATAAAACAGACTTGGTCTCTACTACATCTGACCAATTATAATTGGCTAAATAATTAAGGAACACCATTGGTTATATAAATGTTATCTTGATGTAATTAGGATAAAATTCATTGAAAACATTAAAATTTCAACTAAAAGTACCTGGGATTATATAATATTGCATCTTTGTGCTAAGACACAGCCCAAGAAATAAAAATTAATAAATTCAATTAAAACCAAACCTTTACTCACAAGGCATAGTGGAATTCACCTTAGATCTTATATTCTTACTTTTTACCATTTTATACATCAGTGGTAGCTACTTCTCCCTAAAAAACAATAATTTTAATTATATTTCTTCTCATTTTCAGCAACCAATTCAAAATTTCGTAGATGCTGAGTTTTATAGAATTTATATTTATCTTCCTATGCTACCCTCTTTTCTTTATGGCTAATATATTCTTTTTCCAAAGATTTAATTTTACCCTTGAAGTACAAACCAACCATTTCTATCTCTCCAGTTCTCCTTATCTGCTCCCCTCTTTTCTCTTCTCTTTCTCTTCCTCATTCCTCCCTTCCTTCCTTTCATCTCACACCTCATGAGTTCTACATATCAAACTCTCAGGAATGGATTTGACAATGGAAGAATTCTTCATTGAGTGTAAGAAAGAAGAATCTCCATAAACAAAGACAGATTGCTTTTAGGGGATAAAGAATGTTTGGTTGTGGGATTGAATATCTGTATTTTCTTGTTAAATGTTTTTATCTAATTATTACAAAAAACAAAGAACATTGTCAAAGGTCTTATATGAACATATCTAACTCTAAACTAGAGTTTTATCCTAAATTTTGGCTAGAAAAAAAGTGATATTAAAAATGAGAGTTTAACACTATGCTTAATGTCTCACAAAATTCTCCAACTCAAAATATGTAGTCCCTTAGAGACTGTGAAGTCAATAACCTCTCTCTCCATGGAAATTTTATTTAAAGACTAAAGTTAATCATTTAAGTTATGAGAATAACTATGTCCATCTCCAGTTCTTGGCGCCTAAGGACAGTGTTTTCCATAGATAAACTATATTTTGACTTATGCAAAGAATTCATCAAAAATAGATCCAATTTTACTTAACTTTTGTGACAGAAAAGAGAAACTATTGTCAGTAATGATACTTTACACTGTACTACACTTTTCAGTTTCTAAACCCGGTTCTCTTACAGTATTGCATTTGACCCACAGCACCCTGTGAGTTAGCTATTATTTCAATTTCATAGACGTGGTAACTCGAGCTTAGAGAGGTTAAGTGACTTGCCCAAGTTCAGATAGTAAGTGACAACAGGACCTGGGACCTCTGACTTCTAAAATTGTCTCTAAAGATAGCTATTCATTTTCACAGACAAAAACTAAGTCTAAAATTTATTATGTGGATAATGAGTTATTCATTGCCTTTTATATCTTCTCAGGAGGAAGATACACTAGGACAGAGACACTTGACATATAGAAAGTGATGGAGAGTAGAGAGATCAAACAAGCTGGTTGTACTGTTGGGCCTCTATGTTTCCCTATATGGTGCCTTATGAATACTATGTGCCTTCTACCATTGTAGCCCTTATATCTTGATTCCTTTTAACATATCATAAAAGATACAACGATTGAGTCTTTATAACTATGACAAATTTAATGCGAAGCCCAACCTTTTTTTCCCCGATCCAATGTTCCAGGGTCATCCTATGATCACACACGCAATGGGGATCGCGGTTATATCTCTGAATAAGGTTATGACCACATGGATGAGTGGCAGTAAGACCAAAACCCACATGGTCTCATTAACCGTTATTCTCCATTGCTGTGTCTGACCACAGTGGCCGCCTAATAAGTGGCTGCCCGGCTGAAACATTAAATGAACACAAGAAAGTAGCTTCTGAAGCCCTGGATACCTTTTTAAAAAAAAAATCTTTATTATTGAAAGTATTGAAGTGAGTTCCTTGAGATATTTATTCCCTCTCATGGACACTGAGTATTTGTAAATTCCAGCTAAAGGCTCATCCTCACTAAAGTCACAACTCTGTATGGCAAACTTTTTTTTGGATCCTTTATAGAAACCAGACTATAGAGTGATTAATAGTTAAGTGAGTTACAGACCAAAGTCTCATTTTCCAAGCCTGCTTGTAGCATATGTTCCCACCAATCTCTACTTAGTTTCTCCTCTTTCCTTTGTAACTGTTGCTTTGGGAACCATTTTTGTCCTTGTTTTTTGTTTTGTTTTTTTGGGGTGTTTTTCCTTTCCAAGACTTTTATCTCCTTTTGTTTGAGTGCAGAAGAGCCTTATCTCATGAGTCCTCGACACAAGCTTATAAAGAAGAGTTTATGATAGGAAAGCATTTCCTTTCTGTCTGTCTCTGGAGCAAAATTGCATTTAGTTCCAATGATTTAGCAATGCACCTGATAAAGTAATTGACTTTAAAGATGAAAACTTCCTTGTTCATCAGTTCTTTTTTTTCTCCTATAAATCATTAAACAAAGAATTTGCTTTGATTAAACCCTTATCAGATGTTACATTGGCAAATATGTTCTCCCATGCCGTGGGCTTTCTTGTTGTTTTGTTGATGGTTTCTTTTGCTGTGCAGAAGCTTTTTATTTTGATGTAGTCCCATTTGTTTATTTTCTCCTTTGTTTCCGTTGTCCTAGGAGATGTGTCAGTAAACATATTGCTACGAGCAGCTATATCTGATATTTTGCTGCCTATGTAACCTTCTAAGATTTTTATGGTTTCCCATCTTATGTTTAAGTCTTTTATCCATTTTGAGTTTATTTTTGTGTATCGTTTAAGTTGGTGGTCAAGTTTCATTATATTGCAAGTATATGTCCAATTTTCCCACACAATTTATTAAAGAAACTGCCTTGACTCCATTGTATGCTCTTTCCTCCATTGTCAAATATTAATTGAGCATAATGGTTTGGGTCAATTTCCAGGTTCTCTGTTCTCCAAAATTTATAGGGAACTCATACAACTTAATAAAAGGAAGACAAACAATCCAATCAAAAAATGGACAAAGGACCTAAATAGACACTTTTCGAAAGAAGACATACAGAAAGCCAAGAGACATATATATATAAACATGCTCAAAGTCACTAATTATCTGACAGATGCAAATCAAAACAAAAATGAGGTACCAACTCAAACCAGTCAAAATGGCTGTCATCAACAAATCAACAAACAACAAGTGCTTGCGAGGATGTGGAGAAAAGGAAACCCTCCCACACTGCAGGTGGGAATGCAGACTGGTGCAGTCACTATGGAAAACAGTATGGAGTTTCCTCAAAAAACTAAAAATGGAACTCCCATTTGATCCAGTGATCCCACTCCCAGGAATATATCCCCCAAAATCAGAAACACCAATCAGAAAAAAACATATGCACCCCTATGCTCATAGCAGCACAATTTACAATTGCTAAGATTTGGAAACAGCCTAAGTGCCCATCAGCAGATGAGTGGATTAAAAAACTGTGGTACATCTACACAATGGAATACTATGCT
>NW_005357846.1:3951886-3959519 GCF_000412655.1 Myotis brandtii | reverse complement strand
GGGGGTAAGAGATCAACCAAAGGACTTGTGTGCATATAAGCATAACCGATGGACATGGACAAAGGGAGGGGTGAAGGCCTGGGCTGCGAGGCAGGGTCAGGCTAGGAGAGGACAATGGGGGAAAAGGAGACATATGTAATACTTTCAAAAATAAAGAATTAAAAAAATAATAATAAAATAAATATATGAATCATAATGTGAAAAGAAAAAGAATTTGCTTTGAGTCCTATTGAGCCACCTAAGTAAGACGCTGCAAATTAATAAAAGAAGAATTTTAGCATTTATAAAGCAATGTGATCAGCCAAAATACTACCTGGAATCTGTCTAAGGAAACAAAAATAATTATGAATGTCATTTATATAGATAATTATCCTTTGCTCTCATTAGTTAAAAATGTATAGTTCTGGGTAAAAGTTGAAAACCAAACTAAGGAGTAGATTTTATGAGAGGCAAACCTTCACAAATTCATTTATGCAATGAGTTAAAAAACACATAGGCTATTGTAAACATAATGATTCAGATTGCCTTAATTATTGTGTTAGTGTGAAGTAAAATGAAAATATTTTCTTTTATGGTTGGAATAGTTTATGTTGCCAAATATAAAGATGTTTGCCATTTTGTTTAAACAGATGTTTTTGTATTCTGAGTTGCCCCTCATTACTTGAAGGAAACTAATATTTTTTTGTTATATAACACTTCCAAAATACTCTTTAAGTAAGAGCTGTAAATTTGAAATAGATGTTATTTGGAAGAATATCCTAGTGTTTTAATATATAGCAGCAATTTTCAACTGGTATGCCACAAAAATTTTTAAAACTTGTAATACCTGTCTCTATTTTGCCCTATACATTCTTTCATCTAGCTATCATATCCACATTTTTCACATAAAATATTATCCTACTGAAATCAGTGCACTGATTGCTGAACACATTGGTTACTTCTCATTCATAACCTTAGCTGAACTGTCTGCATATTTGTCAAGTTATGACTATATCACTTGTCTTAACTTGTCTTCCAATTTGGTTTCTAGGGTTCTTCTAATTCTTGGACTATTACATCTTAGTTTATTTCCCTGACTCTTGATTCTTTGTAATTAAATAGTCTTGGTGTTATTTACTAGTAACATATTTTTAATCAATTTTCTGGTGTATTATATATAATATTGGATGATATTAAAATTAGTTGTTTTTGATGCTTGGACAAAATCTATTATATAATAAGATAATAGAAATAAAAGTGTTCATAAACACAAAATTACACTCTATATAAATCTATTTCTTTTTTAATGCAATTATAGTTGGAGAAGTACTAACTTACTATTGTACTGTATGTGTACAATTTTATATGTGTCTAAATGATTAGATCGCTACCTGTGAAAACAAAGGTAGGAAGTTTATCATGCCCATTCACTATTTAAATTCATACTGCATCATTAAAGAAACATCATAAGACAATCTAACTAATAAAACCAAGAGTATTACTGTCCTAGCTAAACTTTCTCCTTTCATTGAGATATTTAGTTTAAACTCTATCATAATGACAAATATCATAAATTTATACCCTAGATAAAGTGGGTATGACCAAAAACAACAACAAATAACAAAACCTCTCAATAGTGTACAACAATGAGTACTTACATACTGCTTATGTGTGTGTAGAATTAGCAGACTGTCAAAAAGGTGGATCTGCAGATTTTAGCCTTGCTCAAATGTCTGAAAGCTGGCTGGCTATTGTTAAGTTAAACAAGGAGGCCAATGGACTGAAGTCATTCAATGCCATGGTGGCCTACTAAGCAAATCAAAATCTAAGTCTGTAAATGCCTCAATCTTACAAAATCGAAACCTAAAAACAACCAATCACAACAGAAATTCCAATGGAAAACCTGGGATGTGAACCCAGTCTGACCCTGGAGACCCTTCTTAACCACTGCTATGGTGTCACAAAGGCTCATGTAGAAACAAAAAGTCCTTGTAATGATGCTATCTTCTGTTAATGCATGATTGTCACTTCTATTACACATAAAGAAAAATATAAAAGCAGTAATATACTTACAAATTATATGTTGCATGGCCTAATTCATTTTATTAGTGAAATAATTATAATTATTTTTTCACATTTACAAGAGCATTATACTTTTTAAAAAATTTAGTCTGACAATAAGAAGCTCCAAAGCAATATTTGCAATTCATAAATTCACCTCAGTTATAAATCTTGCATTATAATCTCAAGTCTGGTGTTAAAATCAGCTGACAAGCAGGAACTGCCACAGGCTTCAGCTGCTAGTATAAAATAGAAAGAAAAAAACACACACACACATTTATTAAATCCTTACTACAGGCATTTTATCTTCAAAGTTGAAAACTGGCTTAAGCCTGAACATTTCAAGAATTTTATAACTTGGCCTGTAATCAGCTAGAAGAAAGAAAAAGAAATCACCAAAAGGGAGTGGTTTACCATACTCCAACTGGGGCAGCAGAGATATTTCATATAATGATAACATTGAAACAAAGGAATGTCTAGAAAATACAGTGAACCATTATTTGTAATGAAAACTTGTGCTATGAAAAAAATGTAATTTTAAGATTTAAACTTATGAAGTTATACACATTATATAATGATGAGTTTACATGTTGAAAATTAGATTGTCCACAAAATGACCAAAAAGAAAACAAACCAAAAAACTTCTAATTATATTGGCACTCTTTTTTCCCTAAAAAATATGATGTACATAATAAACATACTATGAACTTCCAGGAAACTAAAGACACTTAGACACAATTAATTAAGCAGAAGAAAAAGAGGACTAGAATATTAATTGCAATTTTGTCTACTGCACTAATTGGGCCATGATTCAGGGGGAGAAATGTGTTAATGTTCTTATAGTATTTGCACGTTTAACAACTCCTTTTGAAAGTGTTGGCTCTGTGGAAGAATTTTACCAATGAGCTCTAAGAACAATTACCTCTTTTCCTCAGATGAACAAGACTCCTTCTAGACTCAAAGCTAGTTACCTTCTTTAGGATTTTTATTGACTCCTCAAAGATCAAAGTTAATAAATTAACTGTTGTTAACTCTTATACTATAGAACTGTTTCTACAGCTTGAAATTATATGGGTTAGTAGCATGATCTCCTTGATGTGCATTTAAAAATACCTGAAATATATATATATATATATATTTTCTCACTGTACCAGCTAGTGCCCAGTTTAAAGGATAAATAAAACTTAGCAATTGGTTGCCATTTCTTCAAAATGAGTAGCAATGAATACAGCATTTCTCTGAACAATAGCTAGTTCTCCTGAAGCAGAAGGCTTTCCAAGCATAGCTTTGCTTTCCATTTTTTTGCATGTATTTTACTTTAAATATGGAAGCACAAAAGACCAATAATATAGAGTATATCTCCACTCCAATTGGTTCTACCACTATTCTTTAAAATTACTCTTTTTTTTAAAGTGTCAAATCACTCAGAAACCCAGTATCTCTGAATCTCAGTTTCCTAAGTGGTAACTTTTAATAATAATAATATTGATATTATCTTCAGCTTAATGTTAGTGATCATATTTAATGTCACCCACACTTTGTCTATCAACCCATGTAACTTAGTGGCATTAGGATAGAGGCTGTGTTTTCCCACTTTTGTACACCCAGAACATGAGAGTAGATTCTGTTAAATTAGTAAATAGCTATTAGAGTTTAACATCTAGGTGCTTTATGAGTTAGGAATTATCCTGGGAAGCAGATATGAAAATGGGATTTTAAGCTGGATCAATGGTTACTTAGCCATCAATGAGGATCTCATATTGTTTTTAGTAGATGGCAGGTGAAGTACTTAGTCCATGCTATGTTGTAATAGAGCAAATGTCAAAACTGACACTGGTTATAAGCTGGAAATGTACATTGGTGTAAGAGAGTACATTAGCTGATACATTATATCAGATATTTGAAAAGTCCAGAGGAAGTAGTAACTTTTAAAAAAATATGGTTTATTGACTTCAGAGAGAGGATGGGTGAGAGGTAGAAACACCAATGAGAGAGAAACCTGCAACCTCCTGGTGCATGGGGCAATGCTCAATCAACTGAGCCACATCAGCTGGGCAAGGAAGTAGTAATTTTAAGGAATATTAAATCGGATGTTTATCGCTGAGTACTGTTGATACACTGGGGGAAAATGCAAGGCTGAGAATGATCAATGATCTATTTGAGCAATGTGTGAATGCCAGAAGACTTCCTTAGCAGAGACTATCATCTTCTGAAGCTGACGGGTAGAAAACAACTGAGCATGAGACCCAAGACTTAAGAAGAATGTTAGTAGATTTCCAAAGAGTTGAATCTTCAACCCTATGATGTCTCCCTATTCCAAGAACAGGGCCTTGATTGGGAAAGTGTAAGACCCTGAAACTTGGAGTAGAAAGAAGTCGATGCCCTTGAGATTTCTGAGAAGCCACATTTCCCTGTGTCCGCCAAAATGTCCCTCTTCTCCTTTATTGGATTGTTCTCCCCTTACCTAAAGATGAAGTCTGTTTTTCAAAGCAGGTGCACTTGCCCAGTTTTGAGGCTTGAATCAACCCACTGCTTCCCACTGACTGAAGGAGAAACTGGGTCTCTAGAGAGAACACTTCAGGGTATACAGAGAATTTGACACACCAAAATGTGAATCCTCATAACATCACCAATCAAGATACACACTTTATAGCAAAGATGTGACACTGGCTACTTCATCATGGAATATACACTTTATATCATATATCATAGCATGGAAGCCACTAGAATGATAAAGTAGTAGAATAGTTTCCTGAAGATGAAGCTGTAACACCAACTCAAAGATAAAATCATGTGAGGGTGCATATAAACCCCAAGGATTTAATAGATTATGCCAAATTCAATGAGCATAATTTGGCCTCACATCTCGAGAAAGCAGGATATCTGTATTATTAAACCAAGGGATGGATGCTAGAGCACCTCTGTTTTACTCTCTGTAACCATATAGGGAATATGTGCCTCACTCTCCATGACTTGAGACACTGAGTGTAGACGATCTGGTTCCCAGAAGGAACTTCCAGGAGGTGTCACAGTAAGATTTCCATTCAGCTTTAGCCTGTGGTTCTCACTTTGTCACTTCAGGCTTCTCAGGGCTACAGGGTTAAGCCTCCGACCGACCTGTTGGCAAAGCCATAAACAAGTCCCAGCTTAGAGGGCACAGTCCTTTTAGCATAATTAGGCTTGACCTTATGACGCTCCCTAGATCCTTCCTAGGTAGCTAATGGGCTGTGGGAGGTGCAGCAAGTGCTGCCAAAACAAGTGAAACTCACAAGAACATTGGAACTATGGTGACCACTACCTTGTTTACCTCTGGCTATAAAATAAAGGCTCAGCTTGCCTCTGGATCTCTCTCTGTGGCCTCAGCCAGGCACAGGAAGATCCACCTAGAACCAGCTTATTCTCTCAGTCTGTCATTTCTTCATCCTTTCACCACCCTCACTCAGGCTTTCGAACCCTTGGCTGAGCTGGCTCAGCACACAAAAGAAGTCAAGAAAAGAATCAATGTATTGGAATGGGTAAATGATCATTGGCAGAAGGTAGAGCTGTGGTTAATACAAGAAGGGAAGATTATATCCAAACCTGAGACCATCTTCTGGAGCACCTTTTGATTACTCCCTTGCATGATTTTGATGGTAAATGGGCAAAGGAACATACATAGTCTGAGAAGGACATGATAACCAGGGAATTAGACCTTGAAGAGATGAGGGTCTGGATCACTCCCAGAGGTAAATCTCATGGAGCAGCAGTGGTGCTAGCTGAAGCTAAGGGAAGCCTAGCATGGATAGTAGAGGAGGCAGATCATGGATATCAGTTTGGGCCTTAAACCAACAGCAGTGATAAGATACTAGGTTGTTCCAGTAACCTTCCTCTGTTATGTGTCCCCAGGAAAGGAGACAAATCAAGACCTTGAACAATCTGTTTCTACATAAGGCACAATTATAGAAGGAGGTAGATCCATGTGGCCCAATGAGTAAACTGCAGTGGATATGGTGGTGTGCTACCCAGATATCCTACCTTCAAGATTGAGGGATTTATTCATCCAGTCACTGTGAGTAAGGTTCCCCACTGAATTGCCCTTCACCATACTGGAGGAAGCTGCCTCGCCCCACTTCAACTTTGTCTCCTGGGGCAGACTTTTACATGCAATGACTGGCCTATGTAGAAAACAAAGACTGGGCATTTTGCCTCAATTTGGGAAATGCTGGAGGGAATCCCAGCTCAATCACTCCTTTGTGGTCAACTTAGTCCTGTGTTGTATCAGATCATAGTTCAACTCCACCCTCTGACTGACACTTCTTCCAAATTTGATTAAAGATACTTTTAAGTGCAATCCCTAAATCCTTCTGAATGCAAAGCTCCTTCTTTGAAGTTGTTTTTAGGAAATGCAATCTAAGAGACTCTGCAAGTATTTCTTATTCTTATTATTTGGCAACAATCCTTCTATGCCTTTCTTTTATTTACATACTAAAACTCCAATTATGTCTGTCTTATGATTTATTCAATAGTTTTGGCTGTTTCAAAATGTTATCCTATAGATTAAGGTGCTATAAGCATTTATAGGAAAGGCCACCAATAAATGTACTTAATATTTAAATCTTGGTGGTTTCATGTTTCATTGATTTTAATTTTTAGAAATGTAAAAATTTCCTATGTCTTAGTTTCTGATAGGATTAAGTGACATAATTTTAAAGAAGTTATTTTAATATTATAAGAAATTCTCTTTTAGCCTTCCTTAATCTCCTGTTTCAGTTTTATTTGCACAGTGTAATTACATGATCAAACAAATGAAAAGCAATCATTATCAATAAAAAATCCTATTGCATCTGTTACATTCCACTGTCTGATAGATCCAATTGCTTGTTTATTTTAAATTTTTAATACAACACACACACCTTGTTATAAAAATATGACAAAACTCTTCTGTTTAAATCTATAAAAAGATATAAACTCTTACTTTCACTGAAATATTATTCTGTTCAGAAACCTTTTTATTCACTTTCTAATACAGTAAAATGCACAAATGCATAAGATTTAAGTATAAAATATATTGAATACCACTGTGACCACCACATCTATCAACATAAAACATTCGAGAACCAGAATTTTTTCATGTGCCTCCTCCTGTTCACCTTCCTCTCCAGTGGAGACCGTTATTCATATTTTTATCACCCATAGGTTACTTTTGTGCGTTCCTCAATTCCATGTAAATATAATCAGAAAGTACATAGTCTTCCTTCTCTGATTTATTTACTCATCATATATCTGTGAGATTCATTCATGTTGCTAAGTTTAGAAATATTTATTCTTTCATATTGTTATGTTGTTATGAAGCATATAGAAAATACGTTTGTGTTTCTAAGAATAAGAGCTTTCTGAGTAAATTTTACTGGAAACTTGGGATCCTAAGCAAAAAGAAAGCTTTGCAAATTAAATTCATATATATATATGAAGATGAAAATCTATTTAAACAGATTTGATGTAGATATTTTCAAAGATGGAAGAATTGTCCCTGTCAACTATTTTAGTTGATTCATATCTTCACTAATTGTCATCATTGCAAAGTTTTCAGTCCCCATATGGATTGCTGGATATA
>NW_005357846.1:3944485-3951312 GCF_000412655.1 Myotis brandtii | reverse complement strand
ACCCCCTTGTGGTCTTTGTGCACAGTCTTGTTGTAGTTAAGCCTTGATTGTTGTAGGTATCACTGGGAGGAATTGGCCTCCAGGCCTATTGGCTGTGAGAATCAGCTGTGTCTACGGTGGGAGAACTTCTGTGCTGAAGACACCCTTCTGGGGCAAGACTTGCTTCATTGGGTCTTTGGTGCTCACTGAGTCTGCCCCCTGAGTGTGTCTTTTATGGTTCCACGGAGCTGCAAGCTGGATGGTCCCACTCTGACCTCTGGGCTTCCTGGCTCCTGGATCTCTAGGGAGGTGCTAATCTAGCCTTTGCCTGAGGCTATCCAGCAAAAGCCTCCCTGCAGGGCTTGGGCGGGGTGGGTCCCAAGGGATCAATAGGGCGGGCGGAGCGAGCAGTTATGGCTGCTCTCAGTCCTGCCTTCAGAGGCCCTGCTTCTCAGTGTCCCAGCAATTGCTGCAAGTACCTCCGAGAGAAAGCTGCCCTCGAGTTCCGACCGATGCCAGACAGTCCCGCTTCTCCCGTATGAGTCTGGGTCCCCAGAGACTCGCCTGGAACTGGAGCTCAGAGCCTGAGATTACCTCCTGATTGATAAAGACAACCGTGCCCTCAGCCGCCAGCCCACTCGGCGTGCGCCTCTGTACCTTAGTATTTTACTTCCACACCGCACCTCTGAGTCTCGGTATGCTTTTCTCTTTCCTTCTAGTTGTAGAATTTCCACTCAGCCAGCCTTCCTGTGGTTCTGGGTGATGTCCGTTCCGTCTTTTAGTTGTATTTTTGAAGTGGTTGTGCGAGGCAGCAAACTCCGGTGTTTACCTATGCCGCCATCTTGGTTTCCCCTGGACCATTTTCTTTCAAAAGATATAAACTCTTACTTTCACTGAAATATTATTCTGTTCAGAAACCTTTTTATTCACTTTCTAATACAGTAAAATGCACAAATGCATAAGATTTAAGTATAAAATATATTGAATACCACTGTGACCACCACATCTATCAACATAAAACATTCGAGAACCAGAATTTTTTCATGTGCCTCCTCCTGTTCACCTTCCTCTCCAGTGGAGACCGTTATTCATATTTTTATCACCCATAGGTTACTTTTGTGCGTTCCTCAATTCCATGTAAATATAATCAGAAAGTACATACTCTTCCTTCTCTGATTTATTTACTCATCAAATATCTGTGAGATTCATTCATGTTGCTAAGTTTAGAAATATTTATTCTTTCATATTGTTACATTGTTATGAAGCATATAGAAAATATGTTGTGTTTCTAAGAATAAGAGCTTTCTGAGTAAATTTTACTGGAAACTTGGGATCCTAAGCAAAAAGAAAGCTTTGCAAATTAAATTCATATATATATATGAAGATGAAAATCTATTTAAACAGATTTGATGTAGATATTTTCAAAGATGGAAGAATTGTCCCTGTCAACTATTTTAGTTGATTCATATCTTCACTAATTGTCATCATTGCAAAGTTTTCAGTCCCCATATGGATTGCTGGATATAATAGGTCATGCACTGTCCCTGTCCTTTGTAGCCTTTGTTACCTTAAGGACTCTAGTTTTCTATTTATATGTTTAAGTACCAACCTTACCGGCTTAAAAATGTAAGCTTTTAACACTGCTCTCTCTGTTCCATATCCTTCGGATGAAAAGTGGAGTTGGGTTTCAGCACAAGAGCGATATTCAGAAGGGGAATATTGAAGTAATGACTGCAGTAGGTGAAGAGGGAACCTATTTTCCAGGCCACAGGCGCTGGCGCCTTGGACCACAGGGCTGGAAGCTTCTCAGGTGGCTGCAGCCTGGGACCTTGGGCAGGTGGCTTATCTAGTCCTTGGAGAGATTTTATTTCCATTCCAAAAGTTGAAGTGATAACTCAGAATCCTTTCCATCTCTTATGCAAGGAGCAAAAGTCCCCCACCCCCATTTTGGGAGAGGAAAGGGAGGCATCTCCCTCTTTCTCCTGCGTATAAGTAGATAAAATCATTACATGATTTTAATGATATTTTTAAGTGAATAATGATATTTTATGTACAGTTTAGATCATTTCTTGTGGACATTCATGATAAAATTAGTAAATATTAGTATTGGTTGCTCAACACTAGCATTTTAGAGCATGAAAAATAAGAATGTATTTATTCATCTTAAGTTTTGATGATACTTTCAATATGCAACTATTGTAAAGAAAACTGCTATGAGCATATTGTACATGCTAGAGGCCTGATGCACGAAATTCATGCAAGAATAGGCCTTTGCAGCTGCAGTGGCTGCCTCGATCCCTTGAAGCTTTGGCAGCTGCCTCGATCCCACAGCTGCAGCCCAGGCTTCTTTTGTTTGTTGGATTGTTCTGCTGCTTCTTCTCCTCACTCCACCACCCTTAGATCATAATGTAAAATTCTTTTACCATCGGGAGATCGTTCGGAAGGACATCTGGAAGGTTGTTCCGCTGTTCAGCCGTTTGGTCAATTTGTATATTATGCATTTATTACAGATATTTTGATAGTCATATGTCCTCATTTTTGAGGGATATATAACTAGGAATGAAATTGCTATGCTATAGGAAAATTACATCTTTAGCTTTTGGATGAATGTAGTGCCAAATAACATTCCAAAGCAAGTGTGGCAATACACACTTTGGTCTATATGCAAGTGTTCTGTTTGCTCTACATCCTTAATAGCAAATTTATGCTACTTCTAATAGACAATTATTTTTTAATGTTATAAAGATACCATTGCATTATCTTCTGGATTTCAAAATATTGTGCAAAAGTTAGCAAATATCTTAACATTGTTTCTTTGAAGGAAATGTTTATTAATCCTCTGGCTTCTTTTAAGATTGTCTAGTTTTAGCCATCATCTTTATACATAATTCAAAGTCATTATCTCTATTGAAAAATCAGGTGACAATCTTATACTAGTAGGAGCTCCTGGTTTGCAGTTTGAAAGGTGCTCGTGATCTACATGGCGACCAGGACCAGGTCTCATGGGCTTTTATCCGCGCAGTTTGAAAGGTGCTTGCGATCTACTTAGGGGTCAGGGCCGCCTCTTCCCTGCCCCTCCCGGCTTCTCCAATCATGGATCACCGGTGGGGGGGGGCAGGGAAGAGGTGTCCACCAGCACTGCCTCTTTCTTGCCCCACACAGCTTCTCTGATCACCAGTTGGTGGCGGGGCAAAGGCGGCTCTGGTGCTCTGATCACGGCTGGGGTTTTGCATTTTAATTATGATGTGTCTTGGTGTAGACCTTTGTGGTTCATCTTGTTTGGGAATCACTGCATTTTTTGGATTTGTATATCTATTCACTTCATCAGGTTAGGAAAGTTTTATGTCATTATTTTTTCAAATATGTTTTCAATTTATTGCTCATTCTCTTCTTCTTTCAGCGCCCCTAAAATATGAATGTTGTTACACTTGAAGTTGTCCCAGAGGCTTGTTACATTATTTTCATTTTTTGGATTATTTCTTCTTTTTGCTGTTCTGACTGGGTGGTTTTTACTTCCTTATATCACTGATCTGATTCTCAGTGTTGTCTGAGGTACGGTCAATTACCATGTTTGTCTATTATATATATATACACATACACACAAAACTCCAGAGATATTTACTTAACTCCAGAGGTATGTGTTTACGTTTCAAGAGAAAAGAAAAAAAAGTCCCATGACTTTGGAGACATCTCCAGGTTGTGTAATCTGAAGACATCTAGAACTTTCTAGTCCTTGGAGAGATTTTATTTCTATTCCAAAGGTTGAAGTGATAACTCAGAATCCTTTCCATCTTTTATGCAAGGAGCAAAAGTCCCCCACCCCCATTTTGGGAGAGGAAAGGGAGGCATCTCCCTCTTTCTCCTTCATATAAGTAGATAAAATCATTACATATACGTAAGTAATGATATTTTTAAGTGAATAATGATATTTTATGTATAGTTTAGATCACTTCTTGTGGACATTCAGGATAAAATTAGTAAATATTAGTATTGGTTGCTCAACACTAGCATTTTAGAGCATGAAAAATAAGAATGTATTTATTCATCTTAAGTTTTGATGATACTTTCAATATGCAACTATTTTAAAGAAAACTGCTATGAGCATATTGTACATACTAGAGGCCCGATGCACGAAATTCGTGCAAGAATAGGCCTTCACAGCTGCAGTGGCTGTCTCGATCCCTTGCAGCTTCGGCAGCTGCCTCGATCCCACAGCTACAGCCCAGGCTTGGTCCGGAAGGTCACTCGGGAGATCGTTCGGAAGGACATCTGGAAGGTTGTTCTGCTGTTCAGCCATTTGGTCAATTTGTATATTATGCATTTATTATAGATATTTTGATAGTCATATGTCTTTATTTTGGAGGGATATATAACTAGGAATGAAATTGCTATGCTGTAGGAAAATTAGATCTTTAGCTTTTGGATGAATGTAGTGCCAAATAACATTCCAAAGCAAGTGTGGCAATACACACTTTGGTCTATATGCAAGTGTTCTTATCTCTCTTCTTATTCCACTCTTGAGCACAAACTGCTTATTAATACCCCACCTGGCTCTGATGCTCATTTCTCAAATTTGAGTCACCTGGAAATTAGATATATTTGTTAAAAAGGTAGACTCTGGAAACATTTAACTAAACATCATGCTGTCTACATTACAATTTTTAAGAAGAATAAATTTAGAGACAGCAATCTGGTTTCAAGTTCATTGAAGAGAACTGCAAGCAAATTAACTTAAAACCCAATGTTCATATCAAGCATCTCATTCATCCATTGAAAAATACTTAAGCACTTATTATCTTCCAAATATTATAAGCAATATTGATACATCAGTGAACAGAACAGATCTAAATCTTTTTCTTATGAGGTTTACATTGAATCTGGGGAGATAAACAATAAATAATAATGGATAAATATGCAATATAAACACATTTATAATGTTAGAACATAATGTTAGGGCATGATAAGCATCTATAAAAATAAAACACTAATATGCAAATAGACTGAACCGCTGAACAACCGAACGACTGGTTGCTATGACATGTGCTAACCACCAGGGGGTACATGCAAAACATTACAGGCATCAGCAGCAGGAGGCAGAGCCTGGAACATGGCGTGTATCAGCCGCAGAAGGATGGTAGAGCAGTTGAGCAGGGATGCCATACCAATGCGTGGCACCGGTCACTGTCATCGGGGCCAGCCTCTGGTGGTTACTGAAAATTCTTTGCTCCCGTGTACTGCGGTCCTGCCTGGTGCTCACAACTGCTGCCGGTGCTCACAACTGCTGCTGGTGCTGGCCCTGAATGCTCAGCACCATCAACAGTTGCGAACGGCAGCTGCCAGCCCCAATGGCCCCTGAAGGCTTCTCCAACTCCCCCTGCTCCTGAGAGCTGATCAGGGCAGCAGCTGCCACTCACACCTACTGACGGTGATGGCCCTGCTCACACCCGGTGCTGCCACTGGCCCCAATTGCTTCGTGGAGTCAGGGGGTGCAAGTGGCGCCATCAGTGCGTGGGAGCAGGGGCCGGGGGAGCAGGGCTGCTGGCAGACAGGGGACTGGGGGGGCACAGCAGGAGGGGCCATGTGGGGGCATCGAGGATGGGCCAAGACCCACCTGTGTGCCCATGGCAGCCTTTTGGTCCACAGGTCCTTTCACGGTGCACGGATTCGTGCTCTGGGCCCCAAGTACTATATAAAGTTAGAACATTATAAAAGATAAATAAGCAGGTTAAGGATAATTGAAAGTACTGTAGTGCTCAAAATTGGCCTCAAAAAAAAAAAAAGTAAAATCAAAGCAAAGAGTTAAAGTAGATAAATGAGGAGTATACTAGAGAAGTTTCTTCCACAGAAACAAAATCAGTATGATATGTATATACCCTCATGGAGAGAGATGGGCAGAGACAATGAGACAGAAACAGGTGTGTGTGTGTGTGTGTGTGTTTATTCAATTCCCTTTGTTCATGTGTGCATATATATTCATGGATATATGTGTATTTTATTCACAGATGTGTGTGTATATAATTTTAATTATTCATAGGTTACATATTTGCAGATCAATAATCATGGCACTTTTGTGGTAATTCAGACATGAACAGAGCACTGAAAAATTTGAGTCACCAACACACATGTTCCTAGCTGAAGTCAAACAAAGCAACACTATGCATTCTCATTTTACGTCTCTGACTACAACAAGCCTACTTTTCATGGTCTATTAAGTACTACCATTCTTCCCCTGTTTTTTTCTTTTTTTAATATATTTTTATTGATTTCAGAGAGGAAGGAAGAGGAAGAGAGAGATAGAAACATCAATGATGATAGGGAATCATTGATTGGCTGCCTCCTGCACACCCCCCACTGGGGACTGAGCCCACAACCTAGGCATGTGCCCTTGACTGGAATTGAACCCGGGACCCTTCAGTCCACAGGCCGACGCTCTATCCACTAAGCAAAACCAGCAAGGCCTCTTCCCCTGTTTTGTTTTTTATTCTTGGTGATTTTACTGTTTAAAATGATTCATAATATTAAGGCATTATCAATTTTTTCCTAGTATAAAAAGTCTCTGATGTGCTTTATTGAAAAAATGTTATATAATCTGTTTTTGAGCATGAATTATATTGATGCTTGTTATAAATTCTATGTTAATAAACCAAGTATATATATTAAATAAGTGTCTATAAACAGGAATACACATAAAATAAGGTTATGTGTTGATCAGTTGATGAAAATTTTGTAACTAGAACTAACCCTATATCTTCCCAAAATGATGGTCTAGATCAGCCGTGGGCAAACTATGGCCCGCAGGCCGAATCCGGGCCATTTGAAATGAAAAAAACTAAAAAAAAAAAAAGACC
>NW_005357846.1:3943256-3943895 GCF_000412655.1 Myotis brandtii | reverse complement strand
AAGAGAGGTTGGGAGCTTCAGTCACCTGCCAGCCTGAAAACGGCCCTCCGCCCCTCACCCAGGCTGGCCAGGCACCCCAGTGGGACCGCCACTCTGAAAGGGGTGTGACCAGCTGCAAACAGCCATCATCCCCTCATCCAGGCTGGCCAGGCACCCAAGGGGGACCCCCACCTTGATCCAGGACTCCCTTCAGGGCAAACCAGCCGGCCTTCACCGTCACCAGTCCTCTATCCTACATAGTAAAAGGGTAATATGCCTCCCAGCACCGGGATCAGTGGAACCACAAGGCCTCCCAGCACCGGGATCAGCAGAGCCATGAGGCCTCCTGGCACCGGGAACAGTGGAGCCACGAGGCCTCCCAGCACAGGGATAAGCGGAGCAGTGATGCCGCCTAGCACCGGGATCAGCTGAGCAGCAAGTCCTCACTGCCCCTGTGTCAAGCGGAGCCGCGAGGCCTCCCAGCACCGGGATCAGCTGAGCAGCGAGACCTCCTGGCCCCTGGAACAGTGTGACAGGGGGCAGAGCCCAAACACCCTGATCGCCCTGCAGCTCTGTGTATGACAGGGGGTGGGGCCACAACCTCCCTATCCTCCCTGCTCTGTTCGTGACAGGGGAAGGCGCCCCAACCCCCTGATGGGC
>NW_005357846.1:3939746-3940175 GCF_000412655.1 Myotis brandtii | reverse complement strand
TTGAGGAGCTCCCCCCTGTCACTCACAGAGTAGGGCCGATAGGGGAGTTGGGGCACCACCCCCTGTCACACACAGAGCAGGGCGGATCAGGGGGTTGGGGCGCTGCACCCTGTCACACTCAGGGCAGGGCCAATGGGGAGGTTATGGCTCTACCCCGTCACACACAGAGCAGGGCCCGTGGGGGCGGGGGGTTGGGGCGCTGCACACACAGACACACAGAGCAGGGCAGATCAGGGCGTTTGGGCGCTGCCCCCTGTCACGCTGATCCTGGTGCCGGGAGCTCCGCTGATCCGCTGATCCCGGTGCTGGGAGGCATATTACCCTTTTACTATATAGAATAGAGGCCTGGTGCACGGGTGGGGGCTGGCTGGTTTGCCCTGAAGGGTGTCCTGGATCAGGGTGGGGGTCCCCACTGGGGTGCCTGGCCAG
>NW_005357846.1:3932397-3939695 GCF_000412655.1 Myotis brandtii | reverse complement strand
GACTGAAGCTCCCAACTGCTCCTTTTTTTCTTTTTCTTTTTTTCTATTCTGGGCCAGCTTTAGCTCTGAGGCCTCGCTGCTGAAAGCAGGTTTCTGGCCTTTACCTTCTGTATTTGATACAATGTTGCGGTCCGGCTGGCTGAAGCCCGCTGACTGAAAGCCTGTTTCTGGGATTTTGTTTAGCTTTTATATTTGCAACATAGTTGCTTAGAGTTGCAGCTGAGAGGTGGGCAAGGCAGGTGGGGAACGTTGGAGTCTGCAGTCACTGGAGCAAGCAAGCCTCATGTTCGCTTCCAGCTGCCTGGCTGCCGGCCGCCATCTTGGCTGACAGTTAATTTGCATAAGGATATGCTGATTAGCCAATGGGAAGGGTAGCGGTCGTTCGCTAATTACCATGTTTCTCTTTTATTAGTGTAGATAAATAATATTATATATGGTGATATATTTATTAGTGTTTTTTTTATTAATACAAGTTTCATCTATCTGTATCTATGTGTGGATCTGTATCTATCTGTATCTATGAATTTATTAAAGACTAATATGCATATTGAAGAAAGACAGAGAGAGATAATAAATTTATTGGAAGGAATTGGCTTACACATTCAGGCAGGAGATGATGCTGCAGGCAAAAGCAGAATTTCTTCTTTAGGGAAGCAGTTCTGCTCTTAACGCTTTACAATTGATTTCAGCAGGCACACTCAGATTATCAAGGATAATTCATTTACTTAAATTCAACTGAATTTAGATGTTAAATATAATCTACAAGGCACCAGCACAGCAACACTTAGATTAACATTTGATTGAAAAACTGTAGACCAGCTAAATTGACATCAAATTGACCATAAGGAGAAGTAAATCTGAAGATATTCAGAAAAGAGAGTATTCCAGATAGAAAAACAGCCAGTGAGCCCTTTCAACAAATTTTATTTTAACTCTGAAAGAAATGGGAATTTATTCTATAATTTTTAAGTAGAAGAAGGATGGGATTTGATGTATATTTTAACAGTTTCCAATTAGCTGTGTGGACAATAGACAGAAGGACACCAAAGGCAGAATTGAGGAACACATTTAAGTAAAAGACTTTGATCAGGGTTGTAACAGTGATGATAAGAAATGATCATCGTTTGGATATAATTTGCAGTTAGCATCGACAGGATCTGAGGAAGAATGAGTGTAAAAGTAACCAAAAATGGTTCTGTGAATTTTAATATGAATAACCGGAACAGAGTTGCCTTGAACTAAGATATGAAAGGCTCTTGAGTAGAGATGGTTTGAGTTGGGAAAGAAATCACAGGTGAAGCTTTGAAATGTCTTCAAGATAACTAAAATGGAGATGTTGAGGGTAAGTTGGATAAATGAGTCTAAACTTAAGGATGCCTATTTTATGTAAATTTTGGAGTCTTCAACTTATATTTGGTGTTTTAATCCATGAAACATGACTGATGTAGTTTCTCAGAGATAATAGCAAGAGAGTGAATATATAGAAAGGATGTAAATGAAGTATGGTAGCAATCATCTCAGGTAGAAACTATAGTTTAACTTTAACCTTGCTGTTTTTGGCTTCTGTACTTATTTGCTTGCTAAAATAATAGAAAAGTTACTTTGATTTTCTGAACTTATGTATGCTATCCCAACCGATTGAATCCTTCGCTGTTGGTGGCTTGAATATCCCATTGATTGTGATCTCACTGGTTTTAGAAAGCACATTCGTCTGTACCTGAAACCAGGACAGCACAATTATCCTAAATTACCTCAGTGGCTACAGATAACGTGTTCCTGTCAACTCAGGGGTCCCAAGACCCATGGCTCCAGGCAATGTGTTTCCGTTGATTCAGTGATCTGGAGACCCAAAACTATAATTTAGCTAACATGCTTAATTCTGCTTCTGTAAACTGCTTTTTTGCAAACCAGGTTCCTCATTCCAAACCCTGGGATGTAATCAATACCTTTGTGATCTTTGCCTATATAAATCTGGTGTTGGGACTGGGGAAGGGACTGTGAGATTTGGAGTGCATGGCCCCCTCGTAGTCCCGGATTTGCAAAAAATGTGACTCCTTAATTCGACTTCTTGAGGCATCCTTGTGTGATTCGCGGGGTACATTACAACATAAACAACTCTACTGGTTTGCTGTAGAAGACAATAAACTTATTTGGACATTTAAACCGAAGATTTGCATTGGTTGAGGGGAATAATCTCCTTCCTAGCCAAATTCAAGTTTCCGATAACGAATTTTTGGACTGGAACCTGAATTTCTTTGTCCGCGGAATCGAAGAATGAATCCACGGACAGAAAGTGGTATAGCAAAGGTGGAAATTTATTGAAGAATAGATACAGACTCCCATGCAGGGAGAGGGAAGAGTCCCACAGAATGGACTCCCACGTAGGGAGGGGGAAAGGGTCCCACAGAACTGACTCCCATGTAGGGCGGGGGAAGAGTCCCACTGAGTTCCTTTTCCCTATGGTTTATAAAGGCTGCAGTTCCTGTGTCCTGATATCCCCTCTGATTGGTCAATATTCCCCTTCAAATTGGTTACTATAGTGACTCCTAAGGCCCTCCTCCCTCATAGTCCTTCCATTCCTCTGGGCTTTCTTCTTTTACATCTGAATGAAGGGCTTCCTTCACTTTATTTTGTAAATAAAGACCTTTCCTGGCTATTTCCAGTTCCCTTGTCTTATGTAAATGCAACTGTTGCTGCTCCCTAGTCTTATGGAGATGTAACTGCACCTGGCTTCCTTGTGTTATGTAGATGTACCTTCTCCCAGTCTGTAGCCCCTTGCTTTTCCATAGACCCCAATTCTAAAAAATCCCTAAGCCTGCCTATATCCCCCCAAAATTCCTGCTTCATTACCATCTCTGGATGTTAGTCTATGAATAAGTTTTATACTTCAGCAAGAATTATTTTGCTCATATAGTTCTGGATAACTAGAGTTATCTCCACTTTTCAAAATATTCTTATCTGCTCAATTCTTATTAATGCCATCTTATTAACTTGTTATCTCATAATTTTCCTTATAATAGTATAATTCCCCCATTTTCATCTAAATTTCATATTATTTCAAATGTACAATTTTCTTAACATTCAGTCATATTTTGATCTAGATTCAGTCATATTTTGATCAAACCACGTACATAATTTTTGTAACTTTTCTTATTTTTGCTAGATTGAAAGCAACTGGAAAATAGGAAAATTTTCTCCTTCACCATTGTCATCTTAGCACTTAGCAGGATACCTTGCATACAGTAGGTTTTAAATACATGTTTTCAAGATGAATGAGTAAAAAAGATAGTTACTATTAATTGAATAAATAACTATTCCTGAAAAAAGGGCAAAAATTGGCACAATATTTAGTATTTATTTTAACTACTGTTTATATGGATAATATTAAAATACTGAGTTAAAAAACATTCAAATATTGTTTTTGAGATTTTCATTGTTCAATTAACTTTATCTATTTCATTTTCTATGAATATATTCATTGTGATTTTTTTTTGCCTTTTTGCATTTATATAGTCATATTTAACTCAGACACTCATTCAATTTGTCATTACAAGAAGTGGCTTTATGGCATAATGAACAACCTCATTTCCTGCAATTTTTAAAATAAGTTAACACTATTAAACTAAAATTCACTTGTATGATTCATTAATGACCATGCTTCTTTAAAATTTTATTACAGCATCTTTGTAGATGGTACAAAAATGTCCAATAATTATAATAACTCCTTTTTTAATCACATAAAATGAAATAAAGGCATGAAAGATCTAAAAACCCTAGACATAGCTATATATATTATTTTATTTGTTTTAAAACATAAAACTAGTGTGGTGATGCTGGAGCTCACGACAGGAAGGAAGTGTGACCTTCATCACATATAACTGGGCTTTCTCACTAAAATACAGTCAAATATGATTTATCTCTAATAATGCCCAAAATGTTACATTCTAAGAAGGAAACACCCCATTAGCTTAGCTTGCATCATCAATTAGCTATAGCCAAATAGCAAATATTGACCATTCGAAGCTTCTTTTATGTGTCAGGAGCAATTCCCAGAAAGCAGAAATCATTGATAGCTAGGGAAGCCACTCTCAGAGATAGAGTAAAAAGTGTCCTTTAGAGATTACTTTTAATTGTAAAAAAAAAAATGGATTTGTTTCCCCATTGATATTTTTAGTGAGATTCTTCTCATTTTTTTAAAAAAATTCATCCCATTATACACAAAACAACTTCTCACATAGTCTTTGCATCATGTACCTGAGTAGGCATTAAGGGTAAAGGTAAATGATCAAGTTCTTACTTTCAGGAGCTTTTACTAGTAGTTGAGCATGTGTGAAAATATGTACACAAAGACTTAGACAATGATTTGTTAACATTTTTGCAAGTTGCTGAACAAACACAGAGAAGGAAATAAATGTTGTTGAGGGGCACTTTTAACTGTCAAAAAACACAAAATCTCTCATTTGTCCAATGCTGGACACCAAGTAGCCTCAAGATACTAATCATTTTCAAATATTTTATACAACTTGGGGGATGATCTGAAGTGAGAAGTTTGAAATACCATTCCTATTCCTTAAGCTTCTCAGTCTTTGAGTAGAATTTTTTGATGGCACTTCTTCTGTTCTACTAAATGATAAATGGCAAAATTTTACTGGAGTTTAAATATTTCTGAGAGAACAATTCTTCACTCCCTGCTGTTTACAAGTAAAACACTGTCTACAAATAATACATTACATTAGCTGTCCTCTTTATCATAGAGCCATGTTGAATACTTGTAACATTTATAAAAAGACACCAACTGATTGCAAGATGAGCGTTACCCTTGAGCAAATTATGAACACATTTATTTCGGTCTTATGCGTTTGAAACTAATTTTCTGGTAATATCAAAAGTGTTCATAGAATTAATTTCCTGTCAGTTCAGCAGTATTCAAGTGAATATTTTATGATTTTGCATTAGCTGTATTTGTCTAGAGTTGTGACATGATCGAGTCATTCTCTGAGGGAAACACATTAATAATTAAACTCTGTCCAATGTGAAGTGCTAAAGATGACAGCATAATTGTACATTTCCAGAGACCATTTCGCAATGCAGAGGAGAATTACCCTGCCACCATTTAAATGTCAATTTAGAATTTTTCTAAACTAAAACAGAGCTTCAAAAAAGAAGAGGGGGTGGGGGACTGATGTCAAATTTGGAAACTACTCTCTTTACTTTCTCTTTATTTTAAAATGTGAGCTAAATGCAAATAGCCTCCTTCATTCTTTCTTTCTCATGCTGAATAAACTGTCAGATTTTTTTTTTTTTTTGCAATATAACATCATCAATGGTCTTTGAACCAAGGCTCTTTAAATGATAAATACTACTTGCATAGATTATCTCCATAGGAAAGAGCACAGCTGACAGGAGAAACTTTGATTTCTTATATTTGAGTCTTTTTTAACTTAGATAACTTCAGCAATAATTTAAGATTTGAATCTACTTCCCAGTCAAATAGTTGTAAATGAATCACTATATGTGTCCTTATTTGTGTGCCCTATTCTGATTAAAATAAAGTTATTGGATTTTTAGAAGTGGGGATATTTAAAAATTTCTGAGGCATGTCTAGTGTTTAAAACTTATATTTGTGTTTACTGCCTAGACAAACTGTGGTTAAGAATTATGAGTGGAGCCTGGCTGGCGTGGCTCAGTGGTTGAGCATCAACCTATGAACCAGGAGGTCCTGGTTGGATTCCTGGTCAGGGCACATGCCCAGGTTGCAAGCTCAATCCCCAGTGTGAGGTGTGCAGGAAGCAGCTGATCATTGACTCTCTCATCATTGATGTTTCTATCTTTTTCTCCCTCTCCCTTTCTCTCTGAAATCAATAAAAAATATATTTTTTTAAAAAGAATTGTGACTGGAAAAACATAAAATTGAATTCAACTGAAACTGTGACTACAGGCATAGAAATGTCCCAAAATAATTTGAGTTGAAATTTGCTGTTGAGCAGAGAGACTGGTAGCAAACCTCTCAGTGAATTTCTGTTTATTTCAGACATAGACTTTATTTACCAATAATACATATTTTCTCATTATCTAATATTAGCTGAACAATTACAGTCTTTTTATTTTTAACTTTATTTTTATTGTTGACAATATTACAGATGTCCCCATTTTCCCAGCCTTTGCCCACTTCCACCCAGCCCCTCTTCTGCCTTAACATTACAATTATAGCCTTTAAAAAACCCAACTTCCATGAATTTATCTTAAAGAAATAACACCAGATGATTGAACCACAATGTAGTTTCTGGCAGTATTGTTTATAAATAAACAAAAAAGACAATTAATTTAGCTCAATGGCTAGAAATAGAAGATTGTTAAATAAATTATGATGTATTTATTCAATTAAGTATTCTAATGCTGAAAATAAAAGCCTTCAGTGACTAAGAAACAGCTTATTCATCTGTTTTATTCATTGGTTTATTAATTCACTCCACACATATTTATTAAATGCTTATTAAGTGCCTAGGCAGTATTCTTGATGCTGGAGATGGAACTGTGAAAAGAACAATCGCCCAGTTTTATGGGCTAGCATTCTAGAAGGGAGTTATTTGACAATAACCATGTGAGGACATAGTGTGCCACAATGTATTAAAAGCTATAAAGAAGAATTAAATAAATTAAGGGATGGATCAGAAGATAGGGATATTCAGTTGAGTAGTCAATCAAGACCTTTGAGAGTTGAAAATAACAGGTTCAACTCTAAGACATTTGGAGGCAGAGCATCTTAGGGTGAATGACAATCGATGCCTTAGAAGCAGCAAGGAAGCCAGTGTGACTACAGAGTGTGAGGAAGGAGGCAGTAATTAAAGAAGAGACATAGAGGAGCCACCACCATTTAATGCCTGTAGGCCACCAATTTTTATTTCATGGCCCTCAGAAACTAATTACTAATATTCTGTGGACACCAAAAATATCTATTTTTTGCGAATCTGACAAAAAAGTACAATTTTGATTGTTTTACCAAAAAAATAATAATAGTAGTAATTACCTACCCATTTTGCTCCAAAGTGACTTTTTAAAAAAATCAGGTCTGTATAAAGATTTCTGGTACCAATAATTAACCAATTAGACACAACCTTATTATGCAATGTGACCAATAAGATGTAACCTTATTATGCTACATGGCCAATAAGATAAAAATCTACACTAATAAAAGAGAAACGTGGTAATTAGCGTACGACCGCTACCCTTCCCATTGGCTAATCAGCATATCCTTATGCAAATTAACTGTCAGCCAAGATGGCAGCCGGCAGCCATGC
>NW_005357846.1:3924379-3931666 GCF_000412655.1 Myotis brandtii | reverse complement strand
CTGCTCTGTGTGTGACAGGGTAGAGCCATAACCTCTCCATCAGCCCTGCCCCGAGTGTGACAGTGGTGGCGCCCCAACCCCCCTGATGGGCCCTGCTCTGTGCGTGACAGGGGGTGGCGCCGCAACCTCCCCATCGACCCTGCCTTGAGTGTGATAGGGGGCGGTGCCCCAACCCCCCAATCGGCCCTACCCTGAGCGTGACTGAGGGTGGCATCGCAACCTCCCAATCCGCCCTGCTCTGTGCATGACAGGGCGCAGTGCCCCAACTCCCCAATCAGCCCTGCTCTGAGCCCGACCAGGGGCTGCACCTAGGGATTGGGCCTGCCCTCTGCCACCCGGGAGCAGGCCTAAGCCAGCAGGTCGTTATCTCCTGAGGGGTCCCAGACTGCAAGAGGGCACAGGCCGGGCTGAGGGACCTCCCTTTCTCCCCTGAGTGCACAAATTTTTGTGCACCGGGCCTCTAGTCTATTATAACATAAAACTCTATTATAACATAAAACTCTATTATGTGATCTATATATTTATGGCTCAAGATAGGGTGTTCACACCTAATGGCTATTGCTGTGTTGGCTGTTGTCATTTTTTAATTTGACAATCTAAGAGAAAAGAGGTCAGTGTTCCTGACTAAATAGCCAGGTATTGTATGTTTTAATTTATTTTTAGAGCACACCAGTTGAAAATCGCTTCTACTAGTGTAGGCCAATGGGAGGGCTTAAGAGTTTATTCAGGATCTGATGAAAAGCCACTGGAGAGTTCTGAGTCAAACCTGAAATGATTTGACTTTTGAAAATAATACTTTCATGATATATTAAGTGGAAAACAAGGATTTCAATCAGAAGTATGTAGAACTTATAAAGCATAATGAGACATGTTTTGATTTTGATTTTGTCATATCTATTTCTGCCTGTGAATTCTAAGCTCCTGGTGGGCAGAAACATATACCTGTTTTCTCATCACTGTGCAACCAGCACTTAGTTTCCTGCCTGGCTTATATTAGCCATGTAGTACTATTTGTTGGATGAATGTATAAATGAGTAAATGGGCAAGTATTTTAATATATTGCACATAAATAAAATCACTTGTTTTCCTCTTATCATGACTGTAACTTTACTGTCACATGACTGGTTGTTCTTGCCATATTGGACCAGTCAGTATGGGAGTTCACAAGCCTTAGTTATAATTAATTCCTTCACAATGTTTTTGTTTTGTTTCTTAATATAGAAACTAGCCTATTAGGTCCATAGCAGAGTGTGTAGTATAGAAAAAAATGTATATTTATATGTACACTAGTGGCTCAGTGCACAAAATCCATGCACATTAAAAGGGAATTAATTAGAGGAAATATTTTAATAATGCTATTTGCCCTTTCTCTATAATAGAAGTGTCAGAGATGAAAGAAAATTAGTAAAATGTATATGAAAATCTCCCTCCTGTCAGAGTCTGGGGTGCACTGTGGGATCCAGAGTCAAGTCCCCACCCACCGGTGCATGCCTCAAAATTGCACAAGACCCAGACCCAGCCGGCCCTACCCCTGTCAAGCCCCGCAGGGTGAGGGGCAAGGCATCAGGTCCCCCAGCCCAGCCTCAGGTCCCCTGGCCCAGCCTCAAGTCCCCAGGCCCCAGTGCAAGGGCACGAGGGCATGAGGGCACAAGGGCATGGTGACCATTTGCATATTAGCTCTTTATTATATGGGATATTCCATGTTCCATATTTTCAAAAATTTCTATGAAAGCTACATTGTTTTTATATTGACAAAAGTGAAATAAATAGTAAAAAAAAATTTATATTTTAAAGATTACCCAGGAATTCAATAAGCTTGAAATTTTATTTTTTATTTTTGTTAATCCTCACCTGAGGATATTTTTCCATTAATTTTTAGGAACAGTGGAAGAGAGAGGGAAAGACAGAGAGAAATAACATCAATGTGAGAGAAACACATGATTGGTTGCCCCCTGCACAAGCCCCAACCAGGACCGGGGCCAGGAGGAGTTTGCAACCGTGGTACATGCTGTTGACCAGATACGAATCTGGGACCCTTTGTTGTGCAGGCTGAACCAGACCAGCTAGGGCTCAGCTTAGAATTTTAAAGTCACTTCAGCAAAAAAAAGTCATTTCACTCCCTGGCTAGTTTTTCTCAGTGGTTAGAGCATTGGCCCATGCACCAAAGGGTCATGGGTTTGATTCTGGTCAAAAGCAGGTACCTGGGTTGCAGGTTTGATTCCTGGTCCCAGTCAGGGAAAGTGCAGGAAGCAACTAATAAATGTCTCTCTCACATCTCTCTTTCTCTTTTTTTCTCTCTCTCTCCCTCCCTCCCCCCTCCCTTCCATTCCATGGAAAAAATATCCTTGGGTGAGGATTAACAAAAACAAACAAACAAACAAAAAACCCATTTCTCAATTTTCACTTTTTTAGAATTTAGAGATTGGGTTGACATTTCTTCTTTTCAGCAACAGCATAGAAAGAGGCTTACCAAAGAGGTGAACCATACAAATGAAAAGCAAAGGGATGAGTCTATGTATTTCTTTTCAAATAAACCAACTCCAAGTACCATTAAACTATAATTTACAAAACCTCAATCTCTCAGAATAGTCAATTGTTAGGAACTGTTATTGCTATTTTTATTTTGCTTTATCAGCACCAACTTCTAGAAGAAAGAGGCAAATGACAAAAATACCTCTGGGCAATTTTTGGAATTTATTCAGAAAAAAAGTGTCAGAGATGAAAGAAAATTAGTAAAATGTATATGAAAATCTCCCTCCTGTCAGAGTCTGGGGTGCACTGTGGGATCCAGAGTCAAGTCCCCACCCACCGGTGCATGCCTCAAAATTGCACAAGACCCAGACCCAGCCGGCCCTACCCCTGTCAAGCCCCGCAGGGTGAGGGGCAAGGCATCAGGTCCCCCAGCCCAGCCTCAGGTCCCCTGGCCCAGCCTCAAGTCCCCAGGCCCCAGTGCAAGGGCACGAGGGCATGAGGGCACAAGGGCATGGTGACCATTTGCATATTAGCTCTTTATTATATGGGATATTCCATGTTCCATATTTTCAAAAATTTCTATGAAAGCTACATTGTTTTTATATTGACAAAAGTGAAATAAATAGTAAAAAAAAATTTATATTTTAAAGATTACCCAGGAATTCAATAAGCTTGAAATTTTATTTTTTATTTTTGTTAATCCTCACCTGAGGATATTTTTCCATTAATTTTTAGGAACAGTGGAAGAGAGAGGGAAAGACAGAGAGAAATAACATCAATGTGAGAGAAACACATGATTGGTTGCCCCCTGCACAAGCCCCAACCAGGACCGGGGCCAGGAGGAGTTTGCAACCGTGGTACATGCTGTTGACCAGATACGAATCTGGGACCCTTTGGTGTGCAGGCTGAACCAGACCAGCTAGGGCTCAGCTTAGAATTTTAAAGTCACTTCAGCAAAAAAAAAGTCATTTCACACCCTGGCTAGTTTTTCTCAGTGGTTAGAGCATTGCCCCATGCACCAAAGGGTCATGGGTTTGATTCTGGTCAAAAGCAGGTACCTGGGTTGCAGGTTTGATTCCTGGTCCCAGTCAGGGAACGTGCAGGAGGCAACCAATAAATGTCTCTCTCACATCTCTCTTTCTCTTTTTTTCTCTCTCTCTTCCTCCCTCCCCCCTCCCTTCCATTCCATGGAAAAAATATCCTTGGGTGAGGATTAACAAAAACAAACAAACAAACAAAAAACCCATTTCTCAATTTTCACTTTTTTAGAATTTAGAGATTGGGTTGACATTTCTTCTTTTCAGCAACAGCATAGAAAGAGGCTTACCAAAGAGGTGAACCATACAAATGAAAAGCAAAGGGATGAGTCTATGTATTTCTTTTCAAATAAACCAACTCCAAGTACCATTAAACTATAATTTACAAAACCTCAATCTCTCAGAATAGTCAATTGTTAGGAACTGTTATTGCTATTTTTATTTTGCTTTATCAGCACCAACTTCTAGAAGAAAGAGGCAAATGACAAAAATACCTCTGGGCAATTTTTGGAATTTATTCAGAAAAATATCTTCCAGACTATGTTATGCTGTCAAAACACATTTTTACTGTCCCCCACTTTCTACATCTACATTTACACAATTGTGCAGTGATCACCAATATCTCGAAAAACCTAGAGCTGCTCAATTCCATTATGATCATCAAACCTGACTCATTTAGGAGGAAATCTGAAACACTGAATTATAGAGTTATCTTCTCAGTATTTGGAAATTAAACTACATTTTCCATAAGATTCAATTAATTAGCACATAGTCAATTTTGAAAGCTGATATTATCTTTTTAGAGTCCATGAGTTTCTCTTTCAATATAAAAATATGCACTAATCACACAGTTAGCTATCATACTTGGAGGACCAATTATCTGATTATTTAATACAATTTTTCAGAAAAGTAACACATATTGCAAAACTAAGTTAACAGTTCTCAGAGTGTTTATATAGAATAAAATCTATAACAATAGAACAACACTATGTCTTTATTTAATAATTCAGAAAACACCCTTAGGGATTAGAAGACTCATTTGAACATTTATCATGACAGAATCATATTTCAAGAGACCGTAATAAGTGCAAGCAGAGAACAGACACGTGTTTCTAACAGGTAAAATTTTAATTACCTATTATCAGTTGTTGTATGTGCTTGATATCATCATAAAATTATGGTTTTCTTCAATAGAATAATGTACTGTATATATCTCCAAAGACCAAATTAATAAAGCTTTGCACTGTGTGAACTCTATGGTAGGTTTAGAGTAGTCTACATAAGATCATAGCTTTAAAAAAACAGATTTTTTTGGCAGTTAAATTTTGTATATTAAAATGATGTTTATAGGTCATGAAACTATATAATTTTCTATTGTAACACTAGTGGTAAATTATTAAAATGTTGTCATCTCTCTTTTAGGAGCAGAATAAGAATGTTCTGGGGCTACAGAACTTACTTTATAGCTATAGTTAGGGATCAAATGCTCATCAATTTAGAAAACTACTATCAGTATATTTCTCAACCTCTTTATTCCCTGTGTTTCATTTAATAGCCTTCATTTCAGGGCCATTCCAGATACTTTCTTTGTTGCTTTTTTCACTCCCACCACAGCCTTATCTGGGAAGGTCACACACACACACACACACACACACACACACACACACATATATATATATGTGATTTTTAAATGGATAAATATGCTTTAAAATAACATATTTCTCCCTACTTTCCATGCACCCAAACCCCAGGTGAACTCCCCAGAGCTAAACCACATTACTAGTCTGTTGTATATCTTTATAGAATTTGTATATACATACTTATCTGTGACAAACTTACATCTATAAATCCCCTTTCATAGATTAATCAGAGTTTTATATGTACTGTTCTGCACCTTCTTCATTTTACTCACCAATAAATCATGGCTATCTTTTTACATCAGTGTGTATCAATAAACTCATTTAAACACAAACAAACTAACGGCATACTATCCTATTGTATGGATATACTGAATTTATTTAACTATTTGTTTTCAGCTGGAATCTTAGGCTATTTCTAATCTTGATATTGAAACTGTGTCATAATAAATCTTGTCTAAAAGACTTTATGTACATCTGCAATATTAAGTTTTCATATCCAAGAACAAAATGTTTTTCAATTTACTCAAGCCTACCTCTCCCCTCCCCTTTCTCAGGAAGAGTGTCAATTCTCTGTATCTCTCTCTGTACAAGGAATGCTGTGTGACCCTGTCAAAGATGGACTCTGCTACTTACCCCAGTTCTGTCATCAGACCACTTTACTTTGTACCGGTTTCACCAGTTACTAGATCATGGACCTTAGAAAGGTTACCTGACATTTCTGTGCCAAGGTTTCCTTATCTGTAAAATAGAGACAATCATAGTAACTGCCTTGTGGGCTGGTATACAATGTATGAAAGAGTGGTTTGAAGAGTGCCAGGCATAATAATTAGCACTTAATTAATATTAATTAGCATTAGAATCATTCCTACAATTATCATTTTATGTGTGCCTACATAATGTTAAGGCATTCCTACCTGTATTTTATTTGAAAGTGTTAATGAAGAGGATATATTAAAATGTTTAAAATTCCTATTCTGTATCTATTGAAATGAACATACCATTATTTTTTCTTTACCTTCTTAGGAATGTGTAGATATTCATAGTTGAATGTCAGCAGTTTGGGTTTTTATAAAACTACCTTTACCAGTTTTTCAGAGTAATGTCCTGCTTTCCTTATAAAATGGTGTGATGGGTTCTTTCTTCTTTATATGTTTTGTGGGAAACATTTAAAAGCATTAAAAATACCTGTCTATGGACATTTATTAAATTTCCCTCTGGATCCTTTTGCAACTGGCAAATGTGGCTGGCATCTCTGAGAGCATTTTCCTAATTGTTTCTCACATCACTTAGGTCGGTGTAGGTGTTCTGCTGCTTTGGTGAAAAATTTTACAAACTCATATTTTCTTGGACAAATATTTATGTCTTACAATTTATGAAGTACATTTATTCACATGGAGCTGAATTTATGTTTCTTTCCTGGCTGCTTCAGAGTTGTTCTCAAAAGATTTGCCGAGTTCTCTGCAATGAGTGTTTTCCTCTTTGGGGAAAACAGAGATCTGTGTGGCTCTCAATGTACTCTTCCCTCCACCCCCACTTCGCATCCTTTGCAATTAGAAGATATTTCTGTGCTGATTTAGAATGTTGTGACTCATCCATGACCTGCCAAGGACACTGCTGATCCAGACGTGAGATTTAGTCACCTCCTTATGTCTCTAGTTCCAAGAACACAGCACTTAAGATTTGTAGAGGTCTGTATCTGCTACCTGAGACTGTCCTCAGTTTTGTCTAACTTTTATAATATTTGACAGCTATTTTTTATAGCTAGAGGTTTAGGGTTGTGACCAGCTCCTGCTTTCTTTGGTGATACCAATGTATTATTTTCTTGTTAATTTTTTATTAACACTTTATGCGACTTTAAAGAAAGAAGTGAAATAGACTACCTTTATGGCATGATATTAAACTATCTTGTATATTTTTAGTTATTAAACTTAATTTCATCAATTTATTTCTTGAAGGCTTTCTAAATCTCATTATATTAAGAAATGTATTATTTAAATTCTTCTGTTTATTCATATTTCTCCTTGTAGCTATTATTAGTTACGATTGTTTTGTTTGGTAAAAAAATGTTGCTACATTGAGAGATCAGGGACAATGTCAATGTTCACCATGATAACCCTAAAATAGTACCTAGCATATAG